>NW_027466058.1:5835000-6077500 GCF_046127955.1 Nelusetta ayraudi | reverse complement strand
TGATAACTTATAAGAGGTTCCTGCTCATGTCTTTTTCAAAAAAAAAAAAAAAAAAAAACACATACAATTAAGCCATACATTCCAAATGTCAGGCAGACATTTTTTTTTTTAGAAGACACTGGACTATTCTAATATGTTGTCATTCTAATATGTTGTCATTTAGCTTGAGAGAAAATTCCCCCATCTGCAAACTTGATGCATTGCACTGAAGTTTGGATATTTGTAAATGATGGGCTTTGCACATCAACAGCTCCTGGACGAATGCAGACGAGAAACGCCTGAGAGTGAGAGGCCGCAGTGCGCACGCACACAAACACACACACACACAGCAAGCGCATCCTTGCTTATATATTCCAGGTAATGGAATGAGATGGAAATCGCCAGGAGATTCGTGGAGACGGCACAGAAACAGTGATCATGCCTGAGAGCGTTTTTTTTTTTTTTACATTCAAAGTGCCCAAATCTGTTCAATCAGGGTGAAGCCACTAGAGCAGCAATCACATATCTGGAGTGCACGATCTGCCGTGCGTGGGCCAGACGGCTCACTTACCAGCCGTCTAATTGCTGTGCGAGATCCCGTCCTACCTGACGGAGCTTCCCTTGTCAACTCCCATTGACGCCGGCTCCGTCGAGCAGCGTGCCGGGAGAGGCTCTGAATAATGCAAGGGGGGGGCATTAAGCCTGACTTCACATGGCAAAGAGCATGTACACAAGTGAGACGACAAAGTAGGCTACGGCTGGAAGAAGAAGCGAGCGAGCGATAGAAAAAGTCCACCTGGGAGGCGGATGAAGAAAAAGAGGCTGTGAAAAGACAGCGTATGAAGAGGTAATCTGATTTTCCTCGTGGTAAAAAAAAGACGTGGGCGCAAATGTCACATCGACACAATGCAATGAAGTCACAGCCTTGTTTCTTGACTTTAATCGACTGACGATAATCTTGACTCAAAGGGATAGTCTGGAGATTCTTTAAATATCTGAGTGATTGTGGCTGCATCGATAAGGAGCAGGTGAAAAAGACTGAGCTGAGGTGGAACAGAATCACGGACGAGCAGGTGGCTGGAAGTGCGTCTCAATGAAAATGTTGTTCTGGCTTTGTTTCCCTCTGCTTCTCCTGTTAGCATCATGGAAGAGTAGCCCTCTTTCCATGACGTAGAATCTAAGAGCCTCAAGGAAACACTTTGTGGCAACAAGGCACTGACTGAGGTTATATTTTTAAAGCAATTTTTTTTTGGAAAGTTTGCTTCAAATTCACTTGACATTTGATGGAGTGCAAATGATAACATGAATTATTCAGCGGCAGTCAACGCCGAGCCTCAGCAATAAGTAGCTAAATATTTTTGTTTGGCTTATTTTTGCTTGCGGTGTTACCACATGGTTAAAAAAAAAAAAAAAAATCCTCTTCATTCCTCGATCCTTCTTCTGCTCTGCGTTGTTTTTTTTTTGTAAACTTCAGAAAGCAGAACGCCTGTGAAAAAATAGCAAAAATAGGAGATTGACATGATGCGTATCTGCGTAAAAGAAAAATGAAGGATTGTTGGTGGTCGCACCATCCAGCTTTCAGTGACGCAATCTATTGTCCAGCCAGTATGAAGCGACGCCCCTGGACCGTCATTCACAAGGCGCACTGAGCACCACAACAGGTCGGCTGTCACCGCGGAAACAACAAACTACTTAAAACAGGGCCTCAGTTCCAGGTGTCGGATACAGCTTGCTTACCACTCTTTTCCATTTTTGGACAAGAAGTTTGAATAAATGAGAAAAAACAACAACAACAAACAGTTTTTTTCCCCCCCCTCATTCCTGTCTGTCAAAATGAAGGACAGTCAGAGAGTCTATCGCAACCTCAGAGTGAGTTCGCCATCCTGCCGCTGTGCCAACTGGTGGCACGGCTATTCTGGCGTGACAGATGAAAACGCTCTCCTCTTTATGGGAAAAAGGGAAAATACATCAAGCGCGGCGCCTCCACCTCCTCCTGCTCCGGCGAGTGGGAGCAGAGCGGTGATATCCCCGCTTCCTGTAAGTCACTGGCAAGACCCGGCAAATAAAATCGCCTCTAACGTCTGCAAAGACGATGGAGCTCCTCTGTTGTTTCCCCCCAAGACACGTGCGGCAGCGGCTTTGGTGTCGAGCAAATCTCTCGCAAGGTGCTAGCAGCGGCGTCGGGGGAATTCTTGAGCAGACGTTCAGAATCCATCCTTTGTCAGAATTATGAGTATAACCGTTCTCGTGTTATTGTGTACATTCTGCTTAGAGAAGTTCTTATTCACATCCAAGAAATGCTGAGACGTTTACATGACGGTTTCGCCAGACAACCATATAAGGGGTTCATAACCCTTCTGCTAGTCTGCTGGGAATCTGCTCCACGTGGCCCAGCTCAACTGTCAAAGGTGGACAGGTGGACTGAAAAGAATCGCAGCTGACGACATAAATCCGAGCAGTCGACCAAGTAAAGAGAAACCAAAGCAGCTTCGTCCACAAAGGTGGAGTTTTGGAATCACGCGAATAACGCTAAAGTAACGGCTCCTCTTCCGTGAGAGGAAGTGGCATCTTTGGATAGTAAACTGCTCACTCCTTACAAGTAAAAGAACAAAGGCTAGAAAGTTCTCGCTGTCTGTCGTTCTTCCACTGCTTAGAGCTGCAGATCAGGAGCAGCTTTTGTGGCTACCTGACACACCTGTTCCAAACAATCAACCCAGCGGAGAAGGTTGACCACACATTTTTAAGTCTACGAAAAAACTAATTAGCTGGGACAAATGGAAACGGCGCCGATTTAAAAAAAATAATAAAAATAGAGCGTGAATTGAATCGATAGCGAGGGGGGGAAAACAAAGCAAACAATGCTGGATGCAGCTCCGTCCGCAGAGATGCACAATCCCCGATGAAGAAATTGTGGATTTAATGAGCTTGTAGCGGTAACAACGGCGAGGTGTTCGCATTCGCCGCTGCATTATGAGCATTCGAGCAGGCTCGCTAATTGAAAGTGAATAATGCAGTCACTTCCCCGCTGCCTTGTAACAATAAAAAGCAAGCAACATCTGCGCGGCCCTTCCCCGTTGTCAGACAAATTGGAGGCGCTAACGCTAGCAACCAGCCAGTGTTGTGGCGTTATGAAAGCCCGCACATAATAAGGCGCAAGAGAAATTGTGTGTCTTTGTAATTGAGTTGGCGGCGGCGGCGGCGGCGGCTGTGATTAATGTGTTCAAGCCCGGCCTGGGCTGTTTGAGCCCGCGACAGCGCGGCAGGTAGCACAAACACGCAGTCAGCATATGCGAGCCGCTCACGTGGACGCTCGCTCAACGGCGGCGCGGCGGCGCGGCTAATGAAGGCGCGAGGGGCAGGCCGATATCTCAGGCAGACACTCGATAGCCCATGATGCTTTAACACTGCGGGGCGGCAAAACCGTGGTAGCACGCAGATTGCGGCTGCCGTGGTGGGACACATCGTTGGGCAATGCAAGCAACCAGAGGAAAGACGAGACAAAGGGAAAATAGCTGCGAGTAGACCAAGCCGGTAACTTTGCTGCGTTTTCACTTGGGTTCATTTTAGCGGGGCAGTACTTAAAACTCAGGCAAGAATGCTACGGTCACCATGTGAGTCCAGGGAAAACAAGAAATGATCCCAAAGAGTAAAGTGTAAGGTTTGGTTTACATTGTTTAGCTTATTGTCCTCTGTTAATGCTGAATGTATTTGAACGTATTTATTTTCTACAAACAAATGCATTCCTCAAAATGACGTAAGTCAACAAGAACATTTGAAAATGTAATCAACTTTCACATGAAGGGCAGCAGTGAAAGTTTAAATGTGTCATTTAATTCTCCTGCAAAATTGCTCCGATTCAAATGTTGGACATATCTTTGTCTCTGTAAGTTAGTAGACACCAAACTACTTTCAGTGAAAAACAAATACTATGTAAGAATTGTGTGTTTTTTTACCCCCTTCATCTTGTGTTTGTTTCCTCCATCAGTTCACATCATCACACACACCTATTGATCATCTACACGTATGTAGCATGTACTGTATGTTTAATTGCCCACTGCCTTATTTAAGACCAGAATTTCCAGTGTGGCTCTGGTCAGTTTGTTGCGTTTGCGGTTCGCTATGTCTTTGTCAGTTGTTGTCAACTTGGAACTTGCGCAGTACGTCGTGAAACCCGGCCAAACCTTTGCAACAGTTCTGCCGAACTCTGCTCTTCCAGTAGCACACGGCCACCGTTGCCAATTTGTGAAACATATTCATCTGTTCTCAGCAACAATGTCGTCTACACGGTCGCCTCCAAGCTTCCCTGTTAGCCTCACACTTTGTAAACAGAGAACCTGCTGTTACTATTTTAAAACGGCTGTTATTCTGTCCGTCTCCTGAGCCTGCACTGTGGGTCCTAATAGCGACTGCTAGCTTACAGCAGTCTCTTTGTTCTCTCTTCCACCAGAGAGAAGAAACCCCGACACAATCCTTTTCATATCACCTGCAAAGCTTTGCTTTCAATAGACCTTGAGGGTTAATCCTTGTTTCATAATATTTGTTGTTTTTGAATAGGGAGGATTTTTCTTGAAAGCAAGTCTGTGTGACTAGTTTTATCCAGGAACAAGGCTACAGCTCTTCAAAGCAAAGTCCTTGTATCATATGTATACATTTGTTTGTTTGTTTCTCCAAACGAGTAGAACAAAATGATGAGTGGTTAGTGATTTGTTTCACCTTGTTACCTTGTCAAGTAAGGCTAGGTGATGGCTTTCAATAAGCTAACGAGAGTAGCAGGAACAAACCAATGCTTTCACACGCAGCCGAGTTAAAAATAAAAGGCTGCATATCATTTCAACCATTTAGAGGTGATGTCACGACCACTAGCAGCCTCTAAGTAGTGTATCCCCCCAAGATGCAGAGGTAACTGCGCTTTAATTGGCGGCCAGATGAATTCTTCAAAGTGGAAATGCAACAATACACAATGCAATGACTTCATTTCCGCAATCACAGGGGGGAAAAAAATGAATGCTGTCAGACCTCCAGAGACAAAAATCAGGAAATACTCTCCACTGCCCATTCCAGCACCACCCCCAACCACTCTCAATCATTCACACCCTCTTGAGGAGAATATAGCTGCCATACATTCCATCATGTTCTCGAGGAAAGCACCAGGAAGAGGCAAAGTCATGAATAAATCATGTCCGCCTCAACCCTCAGCATTGCCACTCCATTAAGAGGACGTTGCTTTTGGTTAACAGCCCAGTTTGACTCATCTTTTTTTTTGTTGTTGTTGATGATGTGCTACTGGATTGCTGTTCACAGCACGGCATCAAAAATGCTACAAAATTAAAGCGGCACTGGCATGGAAGCTGTAATGACGGTGGTGCGGGAGTGAAGGTGGGGGGGGGGACAGGGGGGGCAAACTAAATGTGTACCTATGGTGTCATGCGGAGAAGGAAAAACCACAGTCCTTATCACAGACAGCAAAATTACCTTAGCGCGACAGAATGTACCGCCCGCGTGCCAAGAAGCAGCCTTTAAATAAGCCTGACGAGAACTCCGTGATGAATGAAGGGGAGCCCACACTGGCATCGCCTCCCCGTTTCCAACGTCCTCACTCCTGGGGGGGTCATTTGCCCACGTTATCCGACTCCTCAATTATTTATTTGTAAATTTAGTCTCACTCCACATCTCTCCTGGGGACAGAATTACACTCTCGACGGGGGCCGGCTGGGATTCAAACCTCCGCCTATCGTGGGCTCGGTATTCATCAGCAATTGTGCCGAAAGCAATTAGAAAGCGCGATGGAAAAAAAAAAAAAAAAAAAAAAAACGACCTCGTGTCTCAACGTGAGATTCTCACTGGGGGCAACTCAACTAGCGAAAGCGGTGACGTCGAGCTGAAGTCGCGTATGTAGATTTTAGTGAGCCTCAAGTGCGCTCGGCTATTAGAGAGCCCGGGCTCAGACAATGGCGCTGTCAAGAGCGGGCGTGTGCTTCGCCAGAGCCATTAGCGTATGCGGCAAACTAAATAAATAAATTTAAAAAAACTCGACTTTTGGGGTAGGCGGTAGTTTCTAATCGCCTCCAGATAAAGAAATGCTAATGTGCTGTTTGTGCTCTATCGGTTTCCAGCTAAGCACGTGCCAGCCCCCTTATTACCAAATAGGATGACAGTTTAATGAGCCCCCACCACCGCCACCCTGCACGGTTGCCGGGAACGCGTGGTTGAAACTGCGCTCGCTGCCATATTGTCGCCCACTTGAGCGTTTACACGCGTCGCACAAAAACCAGTCATTAGTCCGGCCCCCTCTCCTCACATCGGTGACGTGTTGCTCACCTGATTCCCTTTGTTTAGGCCGCGCAACTGCCTGTCACTTTTTTCTTTCTTCCCCTCCTCCCGGTCTCTTTGTCCTTGAGAGCTACATTTTTTTAATATCTTTTTTTTGTGTGTTCCCCTCCTAAGAGACGTTCATATTGGAGACGCTGAGCATTTCTCGGTCGGTTGATCAACGCAACCCACAGCTATTTTACCCAGTCGAGGTGTTCACAACTGCGTCTCAAATTAAAGGTGGGGGGGGGGGGAAACTGCAATACACACAGCACTATTATTAATACAAGCTTCTATGAATAAAATGCCTCACTGATACACAAAAAGTGTTCTCATCTCTATCCTGGGTGCAACAATGAAAGGGTGCCCCCTAGTGACGGCAGCCAGTCTGCTCTAAGACAATAGATCCCACAATCAGAGGGAGAGGCACGTGCTGCTTGACCATTCTTCACACTGCAGGATTTGGGGTTTGCAACAGGCATCTGATTAAGAGCCCCCTCCCCCCCCCCCCCACTCTCCTTCCTTTCTGACCTCAGAAAGTCAGGCTTGTTGTCTTTTCCTTCTTTTTTTTTTTTTTTAACTCTGTCTGAGTGACGGACGAGAGAGTGAGCAGCACTGCAGGTGGTGCAGTCAAAATCCATTTGCCTCTCTTCTCTTCTCCACTGGTAGCAGAGGGCCAAACCAACCCAACCATATATATATGTATATGTATCTATATATACACACAGTATGTACATACAGTATGTATGTGTGTGTGTGTATATGTATATACACACACACACATATGTACATATATATACACATATACATACATGAACATATACAGTATGTACATACTGTATGCATGTTTGTGTGTGTATATATATATATATATATATATATGTGTGTGTATATATATATATATATATATATATAGACATATATATGTATATATATATACATATATATATACATATATATGTCTATATATATATATGTGTGTATATATATATACATATATATGAGAGCTATATGAGAGTCTCCTCTTTATGCAGCTCACAGATCTCCTCTAGTCTGGAGAGGAAACATCATGTCTGCACCTGAGCCACTGAGAGGTAATTGGCTACTTCACACAATCTAAACCTCAATCACCAACCCCCCACACCCCCCCTCCCCACCTCGACTGCCACCACCACCCTCCCCTCCACCCCTCCACCAGCCCCCCCACCCCCGTCCTCTTAACAACTGCCAATCCTGCCGCTAACTCATTGGATGCCAGGTCCCCGCTGACAGCGGATCACTTCGGGTTTTTCCCCCCCCCCATTTGGAAGAAAAGTCGCGGTCCATTGATGTGCTCCCAGCGTGGGGCGGCATCAAGAGTGGTCCCCTCTCTCGGAGAGCTTTCATGTTTTCATATTTGACTCGATATTTAAAAGGTGCATTTCAAGAGAGAGACACGCAGAGAGAGAAGTGCCTCTCTGAAATCCAACATTTTCTGGTCTCTGGGGGGGATGAGGGTTCCCTTCCATTTATCATAAGACACATTTTCTTAATGGCTATTTAAAGAGGCTAAAAAATACAAGAAAACACATTTTTATTATAAACGCACAATTCTGGAAACATACTGTACCCTCTAGTCACATTTTTTAGTTTTTATTTTTTTAATTTGAGGTGTTATGTTTTGTCAACCTGTGATTAACTATAACAAAGGCCGAGGCAGATGTACGCCTCAGGATAGCAGAGGCAGGAAACACCGGTTGAATTACAACAGTTCCCGCGTCGCGGCTGCGTTAATATAACATGTTGTCAAGGAAAAGGTATCTGGAAGCGACAGTGAGTCTCATCACATCAGTTCACATCATGCTGTGACTTCATCCACCGTCGCGCCAGTTTCCAAGTGAACACCAGAAGCTCTGCCTATTTATATTCTGCGTGATGACAACGGCAACTTTTCAGCCAGTCTCATGCGCGCAGGGTGACGACGTCTGTGCGAATGACTGCTCAACCTCAACCTGAGCAGGGCAAGTGGGTTCGTGATCAAATGTGAAGCTGCTTGTCTTGTTACCCTGCACAACTCCAGCTTGTCTTTATCATCTGTGTTCTTGTTAGAGATCTTATTTCACAACTGCTTATTGTTCCTCATGAGCGTCAGTGGATCAGCCTTGAATGATTTATAATCCATAAAAGTATGCAGATCCCCAGAAAAGGCATTTAGCCCTCTGTTTTCAACCTCCAGCTAAACACCTCGCGTTAGTTTCCTGATTATGCAAATCCTGTGGTGGAACTGCAGAATGTCAGAAAGGAAGTAGAAATGTGGGCATGGGGGGGGGGCTCTCAGAGGAACACCAGAAAGGGGGAGTTGTCACTAACCTGGGAGAGGAATCTGCACCCTTTGTGATGTCACGTTGGGCTGATTTCCAAAATTGTATGTTTTTAAAAAGTGCTACAAGCAAAATAAGCAGAAGATGGACTTTTCTCATTTCTGTGGAGGTGACCGAGATTAGCGGCACATTGTTAGGCAACATCAGCGGAGGGGAAGTTATCGCCGTTTCACTTTTCTCTTTCTCAACATCACGCTGACGTGTTTTCCCCGGCGACTCACCGTGCTGGGCCTCCTTGCGCTCCAGCTCCTGCCTGAGCTGCTGCCGCTGCTCCTTCATCCTGGCCAGCTCCTGGCTGCTGCCCGCGCTCAGGCTATTGAGCCTCTTGGCCAGAGCGTCCAGCCGGTCCCGCTCCAGGTACACCGCCTTCATCTCGGCCTTCAGCTCCTTGGCGCTGCCGAAGTCATTACCTGCAAGCCGAGCACGCCGGCAAGGCATTAAACTTCCAAACCGGCCATTAACGAGCACCCAGATCATTAATAGCGCAATTAAGTGAGGCTAATGGCAGCTGATCTGGGTAAATGAGGTAAAAAAAAAAAAAAAAAAAGAAGATTAGAAAATAGGGAGCAACGTATAGGAACAGGGTGAAGCGGCTGATGCCAGTGTCGGGGAGTAACAACTCATTTATGACGTTGTTATGTCATTTAATTACAAAGTAAAGATGACTGTTGTCAGTTACATTACTGGAAAGAATACTATTAAATTACAGTTAGATGTAGAGTTATTTATGATTACAATTTCAATTGCATCTGACCAATGTTTTACAAAAAAGGTTGGCCTTTTTTTTAAAAAAATCATTTCTTTCTTTCTTTTGCTTTTCACGGTTTTCTCATACACCGGCTTGACACGAGCGCCATCCTTTTCTGTTTCAAATCTCTTATTCTGAGGCTTCTGATTGGTTCTCCTGCACACACATACATTTCAAAATTGTGCAAAAATGTAGCCCGTTGCATTTTCAATGGGGTTCTTTGAGTGCTAAGTTAAATGTCAAATGGTTGGTTTAGCTGGCATGTCTTTGCAAAAACAGTTGAGAACATTTATTCGTAATTTAGAAAAGTAATCAAAAGCTAATTAAATACAGTTAATTACATTACTTGGATAAAGTAATTGAAGTAGTTACACCAATATTACATTTTCAATAGGGTACCTTGTGACCATTTACATTTCGCAAAGTGGTCTTCACGACACTGGCTGACGGTGGTGTTACCTGAGATGGCTGCCAGCTTGGCTTCGTGCAGAGCCAAAAGCTGCGTTTCAGTCTCACTGACTTTCCTCCTCAGGCTGCTGCCCAGCCTCTGACTCATGACCACCTGGGGAAAAGGAGAACAAGGCTAGGTTGGAGGGCCGGGTAACTGAGAAAGCCTTTTTGCTGGCACACGAATCCCACAGGATGCGTGGCTCATTCCCAATTCTGCTTTCATTTCCACCCCGACTCTCCCCGCCCTCCCCGCCGACACTCATTCTTACAAGACCTTACAAGTTCATTTCCGTCCTTCCGTGTCCGGGCCCCTGCTTTGAATACGCGACGGAGCATCAGTGCCGACGTGTTACCTCGCCCGCAACCTTTACGGAGACGGGGCATGCGGCGCCTTTCATGTGGACGGAGTCCAGAAAATGTGAAATCTCCATAAAAAAGATGCCATTAGAATGTCCAAGAAGGATAAAGGAGCTGAATGTCACGGGGCCTGATGGGGACAGCTCACCTCGAGCTCGGCCGTATTCACAGCGGAGCCGATGACTTCAGACACAGCCTGTCAAGTCCCCATCTGCCCCCGCGCTGCCCTTTAAACCTCTGTTCTTTTAAAATGCATTCACTTTGAGCTACAAGCCAGGCGCAGTCCCCGCGATGCGCTCCGTTCTTTGGAGACAGCGCGTCGCCCGCTCCCGGGGAAGCAGGATTTTCCGCCGCGTTTTCCTCTCGGAATGTGGCGCACAGCACTCACAGGCTCCTCCGAGAGCCTCTTTCTCTGTTTATGTCAAACAATATTTTTTTTCTTCTGTCCTTCAAACAGTCTGGTATGATTGTATTTCACCCTTGAAAGTGCTCCTCACTATAAATATACATATATATTATTTTTGAAAGTGTGGAAAATCAATGGCAATGGCACATCACATGCCAACGCCTGTAATGTGCATTTATTTTCATTTCAAAAAATAAAGTCAGTGGGAAGAAGGTGCTTTCACGCAGGCGTGCTATTTCTGTCAAGTCGAGCGGTGGAACAGAACTTTTCTTTTTCGACTGGGCAATCAGCTGATTTGAGCCACAAGTGCAGACAAAAATGGAAGTGAATTACATGCATAGAAAATCAATTGGCCATTTCAAAAGAACCAGAGTGAAATTAGAAGTTTTTTTCATGGAGCCAGCCTCTCTCTGCTGGATTTTCATTTTATCCGCTATGAAACTACAGATTTCTGCTTCTCCACCGTGAGCGGAGGGAGAAGCGACGGGGAACTTCAGAGGCGCGGCGCATCAAAGTGTAGCATGCGAAGCCTCCTATGCAAAGCAGTCACACACATAAAAGACGCAGACGTGCAAGCTGTACGTTACGCATATTAAACGCGCGCCGCTCATACTGGCCAACTGGTAAAAGCAGTGAGAATAAAAACTCTGGTTGTGATTACTGACAAAAGTCTACCTGAGGTGGGGGGGAAAAAAAGAATACCGATGCCAACGTTAGGAGGGCACGCCTCTTAATCCACTGGTACACTGCATTTGCTATTCATTATGTTTTCATAGAGGTCCAGGCACGCGGAGAGCAAGCCAAGCTGCAGCAGACCAGACGAAGTCGGATGAGAACGGGACTTACTTTGGCAGTAGCTTCCTTGATGGACAGATTCAACGCCTGCTCCTGCTCCTGCAGTCTGGAGAGGAAAAAACACAAAAGCAGAAATCACGATATTGCGGCGAGGCACAGAAAGCAATTTCTTTTTGTGTGGAAGTTTCAGGAGAGATCAATAAACGCCAATGAGAAGTCAAACCGCCTTTATATATAGCCACTGGGTTGTGCGTTAAGAAAAAAGAAAGTTTTGACAAGTTTTTGTGACTTTCCAAAAAAGAACTCATTTTTTTCAGAGGCTGTACTAACCAGAAACTGCCTGTTGGCATGGAAGTTTAATAAAAATACATTGGGGTTGAAGGGGTGGTTCAACATTTTGGCAAATTCACCTACTGCCATTATCCCCATAGTCATTAGTATTCATTAGAGTCCCTCCAAACTCATCAAATACACAATGCAACAGCTCCAAAACACAGAGTAGATGACCTGCAAATTCACCATCATTTCTATTCACATAAAGAGCAGATCCATCTCACCCATGTTTCTACTGTGGCCCAGTGGAAGTGGATTTGCACAGGGTTGCGTGATTATTTAGCAGTAAATCACTGCTGGTGCAAGAACGATGTGAGATCGGGTGGGACGGCAGAACACCAGGATGAACAGGGAGCAGCCGCTCCGCAGATGGCGTTTTCTGATAGAAGAAGAATTTTTGTGGACCGATGCTGCCTTCTGCAGAATGGGTTTTTTCTTTTGTTTTGTTTTGTTTTGTTTTGTTTTGTTTTTTAGTAGACCGATATGATATCTGCTTTTTTGTGAGCTAAAGCTCAAGTGGCATAACGGCAACGTGGAAAATGCTATTCTTGAATAATTAGCAGGCATTTGTTTTGTGACAGTCCTGTCACTATGCCTCCAATTTAATCATGCACCTTGGCTACTTGGCCAAGGCGATATCCCTTTGGCCCAATGGTTAGCACACATGACTATTACCCAGAAGTCTGGGGTTCGAAGCCTGCCCAGGCCCTCTGCGCCTTGCCACGGTTTGTTTGCACCTTTTATACCAATGATGCTGCTAAGTCTCACACACTTAAGCAACATTTTAGACCTGTACAAAACGGACCACCCAAGCGTTACTGTGATATAATTGAAAATACAAGTGAAGAGACATTCACTTACGACACTTCACTTCTTTGGCCCATGAGAGACAGAATTTATTTAGCTCTTCAACTATTCACCAACACATTATGCCTCCAATTTTAAAGCAAAACAAAAACTGGAGCCAACAATATCTATCATTTCTTGGCCGCATTCACTGACTTGTTAATGTGGTTTCGTTGGCAATGAAAATGTGGATAGAAATGTGCACTTTTATCACAATTATGTTTTTAGCCGTGTTCTCTGTGCTTTCGTCTTTAGCGACTGTTACAGCTGAATCCTGAACATGTTGTAGTTTTCAGATGAAGCTGTTGCTGTCTAAGAAATGCAAAAGCCTGAGTAAGTTAAGCTAATGCGCCAACATCTTCCACTTGAGCGAAGGTTGACTTTATTTAATGATCTGTCTCTCCAAACGGCTTTGAGACCAACAGATTAACCAAGATGAGAAATTAATGGAAAATTAACATGACAGATATTTCGTCCTGTGAAGTCATTACTGTACACACGTGTGTGTGTGTGTGTGTGTGTGTGTGTATGTGTGTGTGTGTGTGTGTGTGTGTGTGTGTGTGTGTGTAAACAGGACAAACCATTAAGGTTGCATTATTGCTGAGAGAGATACATAATCAATTAGCAGATGGAGAGAAAGAGCTGAGCATTAAAATCCATTATCCACAATACAGTCACCTTGAGATAGCCCTAATTACCTCGCACTGCAAAAATCATTACGTCCTTCTCCACGTTAGCTAAGCTAAAGTTTGGGTGTGGGGGGGTCTTTCATTGAAAACGGCAAGCCGATTTCTGTCCACGGCAGAGCGCCTTCCTGCAAGTCTTCCAAGTGAGTCTCCTCTGTGTGAAGTTTACATGTTCTGCTCGTGCCTTTGCCCCAAGGCGACCATGAAAGGCCCCTGGGACCCAGAGCAAAAGATGAGCGGTGACAGAAAACGGATGGATTGATCATTTTCTCACAGACGATTCCTTTCATTTCCAACCGGCTGTAGGTTTTCGAGAGAGAGAAAAAAAAGAGAAAGAATGGATGCCACGTCTTATTTGGAAAAGGGAGCCGTAACACAATGACCCGGAGCGCGGCGCTCGGAGAAGAGCGGCTGAATATGCAATCCTGGGTTGCAATTTCAATCAGCGGCGCGTACGAATGGGTTCCAGGCGAGGTGAGAGCGCGTCGCATATCAAATTATCCCTGCGACGGCGGGTCACGCCACCGCGAAGGCGATAAGTGGAATTTACATGTCGTTCTAACGGGTGGCGAGACAGACAGAGAGGCTTTTTCTGCAGGGGCCCTCTCCACAAAGCCATCAACTTCAGGGGAGATGATGCAAAATAATCATTTTCATCTGAGAGAGGGAAACTATTAACATTCCGCTCAGGTTCAAGCAGGTGTGAGAGAACAGGATTGAGGGCATGGTAGGGTGCGGGTGGGGGGCGGGGGGGGGGGCTTGCTACATTCTCCCGCAGCCTGAGAATAAACAAATCACCACGCTCAAAGTCGCACAAATGATTGCGTTACTTTAGCGCAATGTAAGCACAATCTGCCTCCCTCAGAAGTGTTCGCAACTTTTGACATTTTTTTCCCCTCCAATTCAGTCAGATTCTCGTTGGTCTGTAGCATTGTGACCCTGATTCACCCCGAGTTCAGCGCTCTGTCGATTCTCGCTGATTTTATTCAGAGGCAGCAGTTTGTTCATCCCGGGATGAATGAGGAGGGGGGGCTGAACGCAGCGTGTCTGCTCTGACACATCCTCTCCGGAAGGAGCCCGTTTGATGAAAAGACAAGCGTGTGACGTGAAACGAGGACGACATCCTCGGCGCAACTCTCAGCTCACCAGCAGCCCCAACTGGCGGTTGAGTGAACTGCAGAGATGATCAAGCATGTCTGGGGAACCCACGTGGGCGTTGGGGTAGCGGGGGGGGGTGGGGGGGGGGTAGTATAAATAATGATTAACTACATAATGGAACAACAATTATTATGTATGATGGATAAGTAAAGGGAAGCCAACTGCTCAATAAACAAGACATAACACTCACTGTAAGACTTTGAGTTGATCTTTTTTTTTCTGATAGCAGCATATGAAATATTAATATATAAACCAAACACCATCTTTCCTCTCTCAGCGAGATGGCAACAGTTCTATAAAGTACACAAAATAGCGCCTCTCATGTTTTCAGTACCATAAAAAACACTCTACATTAATAATTGAAAACACATACAGCTCTTTGCTGTAGTGCTGCTTTGCCCCGGTGACAAAGAGGGAACTGTACAAACAAGCATCAAAGTGTCTGATGTGTTGTAGTGACAAAATAAAGCCAATCAGCCCTCTGTCAACACCTGGGATGTAAAACACTTTAGTTAATGTATGTATGTGTTCTCAATTGAGGTGATATGGGGATTGAAAACATGAAGAGCAGACCAACACTCACCAGCCACTTCATGGATTAAAATGTTTCCTTGCTTGTTAACGTAAATAGCTAATCAGCCAATCACATGGCAGCTTGCTGAAGTTCAAAGTGAGCATCAGAATGGGGAAGGAAGCGGCTTCGAACATGGTGAATATGGTTGTTCACCATGTTCAAAGTCTGGAATCAGGAACTGCTGGGATTTTCACATCAGGATTTAAAAAGAATGATCTCAAAGAGAAAATCCTCAAGTGAGCAGCGGTTGTGTGGAGGAAAATGTCTTGCTGTTGTCAGGGGTCAGAGGTCAGAATGGGCAGACTGGTTGGAGACCATAGAAAGGCAACAGTAACTCAAATAATCACTGAGTAGAACCGAGGTCTGCAGAAGAGCATCTGTAAACGAACAATAACTACAACCTTGAAGCGGTGCATATAAATACACCAATGCTCTCAGTGGCCAATTAAACAGGTAAATAGGTACTAGCATTACGTACCTAATAAAGTGGCTGGTCATATTGAAAAATCTCACTCAACACCTTTTTTTCCATTCAAGGATCATTGATGGTTTTACGAAAGCCTGGAATTATTTTCCGTGGCAGAGAACAATTTTATGAAAAATATAAAAAATGAAAACAACAGATGTGACGTGCATTTTTTTTGCCAAGTCCTGCTGTGTTGCAAGCGCACAATCACATCACAGCACATCTAACTAAAACCAGCCAACTCTTAAACTCAACGGGGGCTGAGCTTGACAGATGTGTGCTGAATGCGTGCTGGCGGTGCCAACCTGAGCGCGGCGGGCGACGGCGAGACAGAGATCTGCGTGCGGTTTTCAGAAGTCACCAGGTCCTGCAGGGTTTGGCCCATATCACAGAGCTGGCCCACGGTGCAGCTCCGCAGCACGGAGCCCTCCAGCTCCTCTGCCTCCAGCTGTTGCTCCTCCTGCTGGATCTGCTGCCCCAGGCAGCGGCTGCGGTCACTCAGGTCCGCCAGCCTCTGCTGCAGCTCCGCAATCTCCCCCTGCACAGGTGAGAGTTCCATCTCCATGTCACACGACTGGTTTTGTCACCTCTGCATCAGTCACTGGTTTCACCGTCTCTCAGCCAGTGGAATGTACATGAATTAACTTAAAACTCCTGTCTCCATTGGAATCAAGTTGTCGGAAAAAGAAAAACACGTAAATCAAATTTCGACATTGCAGTGCAAAGTGTTTTAACGTTATCATATTTTAAGTTTTTAAGTTTGGTCTGACAGCCACCATACAGCAAAACTGAACCAAATCTCACACACTTGGGCCACAGACGTCTTTGATAACTCCTATTGAGGTGAATCTTACCTCCACCAGTCTTCTTTCTTGGATGAGGCGATCCCTCCGAAGCAGCGGCCCCTGCACCGGATCACTCTGCTCCGCTGCGTCAGGCGTCGTACCCTCCCTGGCAACAAGCCACACGACACAGTCACACAAAACATCCCTAAATGGTACAAATGTATGATTTATACCAGCATAAACTCAAAAAAAAAAAAAAACTATTTTCATAGCTGTAAAAAAAAGAAATTACACTCTGAGACGTGCCATAATTTATGTGTGGGAAAACTCCACTCAATGGCAGTTTTTTTCTGTTTTATTTGTACAGGATATTTGTTCAGGAGGGGGGGCCCCACCTGATTCTCTTCCTGTTCCAAGAGCTATTTTTGACAACACGCGCTAACAGCTCTCCGGTTAGCGCTCTCCTGTAACAGCTCTAGAACAGCAGAAAGAGCCTAACGACAACAACCTCTTGACAGGGCCTGAATCAAAGCAAAGAAACACTCTAGTATGAAGCTATTCAAAACTCACGTTACGTTGCAGTGCTCTGGTATGAGCCATTGTCTTGCAGAAACAAACTCCAATGGGGCAAATAAAATTGCACCTCTTTATTTTTATCAAACATTAGTTCATCTGAATCGCTGTTTGTCGTTAAAAAAAAAAAAAACATTTTGTAGGTGGACCAATGTCCCTGTTGTTTATGATAGTTTATTATTTATTATTATTCGCCACCGCCGCTGTCGTGAACTGACCTGCAATGGCCACACTGCGCCCGCTGGAGGGCGCTGTGCACCACCAGCCTGAGCCGCTCCAGGAAGCGCGCCACGCTGGGCTGCGTGGAGGGTAAACCCAGCTTGAGGGCGCCGCGCTCCTTGCCCAGCTCCTCCAGCTTCTTCCCGAAACGCTCGGCTGAGGAGAAGAAGAAGGACGCGGAACGGGTGACATGACGGTTAGTGTGCCCGAACACGAGCAGCAAAGGCTCCAGTCGTGAGCAAAGTGTGGCAACGACATGACGTCACTCACCGCGGCGTTTTGGCCGTGTCAGCTGTTGACTG
The DNA here is from genome assembly GCF_046127955.1 of Nelusetta ayraudi. NCBI lineage: Eukaryota > Metazoa > Chordata > Actinopteri > Tetraodontiformes > Monacanthidae > Nelusetta > Nelusetta ayraudi. The sequence goes on along the minus strand of NW_027466058.1, from coordinate 6,060,154 downwards.
ATTATTGCAAGTAGCCATGACGTAGCACGTGTAGGTTGAATTTACAGAAACATTCCATCTTATAAAAAAAAATAATCTATCTTTACCACTGTGTGCTATAATATGTATATCTAGCAGGTCAATACACTCCATTGTTTTTAAGGAAAGAAATGCATTGAAAGTCTACTAAAACTCTCTCATAGATCTGACAATGTGACGAAGGGTACCGATGCCTCTCGGGTCAGTGACAACACGCCAAGACACCTTGGAACTTGTTCTTTTCCCATTCCCAAGCACGTGGAAGGTCCGTCAGTCAGTAAGTCAGTATTAGCTTTAACATCGAGCAGAGGGCGTTGTTTCGAGATTTGTGGATTTTATTTTATTTATTTTTTATTGGACAGTTAAGCCCATGAGATCAGGATGAAAAATAAAATTTAATAAAAAAAACAAAACAATGTAATGTAATAATAATAACTGCTCCTCGGCGGCCACTGCTGTCTGTCAAACGGTCACAGATGTTTTGAACAACACAGTCAAATTACCATTTTGACATCTGCTTGACGACAAACTCCCTCCGGTAAACAATTAGAGAACATCAGGATTCAGCCAACAGCAAAACTAGAAACAGGACCGAAGGCTTGCTGAAAGGTTTGCGACGCGTGGCACTAAAAAGCAAACCAGGAAAAACTCGACGAGACACACTGACCCAAATAATCAGCCAACTTGATTAGTTCGACATCAGCTGGACACACGCAGCAACATGTTGTTATTTATGTCTGTCACGAGAGGGTCAGGAAATGGGTCAGAACACAGTTCTGTTTTTAAAATAAAACGTCCACAATCTTAAATAAATCCCCTTTTACTTGGAAACATTTATTCAATTAGTTCTTGTTTTTTTTTTCCCCATGTCCTCCTCAAAGCTGAATTACCGAAAGCTTACCATGACTGAGGACACGTGGACTGGTGTCTACTGTAAGGAGCAAGCTCTCTGTGCTCCTACAGCAGTTCAACAATGTCCAGTCAAAGCTTTGCGGGTGGCTCACACAGAAAAATGGACCCGCGTGAGCGTATAGAAATACCCACTCAGTGTATCAGCCACAGGGCTGCAGATTTAAACAGAGAAAGATTCAAGTTTCAATGGCGGCCCCTCCAATCTCCAGTGTGTTGGACTTGAAAGTGTGTCAGGACTCACGTGTTTCATCAACGATGCCAGTTTTTTAGAACTCAGCTAGCAGGAAATCCAATAAAAATGCCTCATAAAAATAAAACAATTGTGCAGATTAATGTCGGTCACAGTCAGGCGACTGGCTCGAGTGAAGCTCATGAAACTCTCCGTCCCGCTATTCTCGTTTGCCGTCCTTAACGCAGGAAACAACACTCTGGATGTTCTTCATACAGTACAATGTCGTGTTCTATTAAAGCTTTAATTCCACCCAGGAGAAAACTATTTCCCCAGCACAGAGTGACGTGACCAAACCAAAGCATTGAAAACAACGAGCAAAAGCCTGAAAGTCTGAAGCTCACCTGCATCATAGTCATCATCCAGAATAGCTTTCTGCTGGAGTCTCTGCAGCTTCAACATCATGGACTCGATCTGAGGAAGACAGACAGCTGAGCGTATTACCTAACAGTCCAAAGGCCAACGCTGCTCAGCCACCCCCCCACCCCCCAAAAAAAGTAGAGTGCAACGACCATCTGATCATCCTTTCAAAGTGACAACAGGACAGTGAGTTGGAATGATTTAAACAGCTGGGCCATTGCAGAACATAAGAATTGCTGTTTAAAGTGGGGTAATGTTCATCTGCCTTTCCATGTATGAAAACTTTGAGGACCCAAACATGAGAGCCTACACTCTGTGCCCATTTAAGGCAATGCTGTGTTTGTTCACAGCAAAGTTCACACGTTTATCTCTGTAAACATGTGAACTATTTTCCTTGAATTCACTTTTGCAAATGAAAAAACAAACATTACTCTGCAGAGTTGAAGCTAATGCCACAGCTGGACCGCTTGGCAAGAGTGGAAATGTAAGAAAACTTAAAATAGACTTCAATTATTTATTATATATTTATTTTTATACATACAATATATACTAATTGCTTTCTTCCTTAAGTTCACTGATGAACATTTTAGCATGTTAAGCTGTTTGGATATAGGCTAGCATAGTACTAAATTATAAACTGTGATGCCAGATGATTTTTTTTTTTTTTTAATTTAAATTTAATTTATTTCCCATAACCATAGTAATGTAGTAAAAGAGCTCATGGAAAGTGTGTGTAAAAACTCTCACTAAAGCCCGTGGAAAGCCAGTGGAAAGCCAGTAGCATTTAAGCTAAAACTTTAGCAACAATAGCAAGGTGTTTGATCACTTCCTGTATTTATCATGTCTTCCTTTGATATGTTTAGTAGCAGCTTGGAGCAGTTACATCTTTCTTTAGCCAGTCTGAAAACACCCACTTGAGACAAGCAAGATTTCAGAAGTGACATTTTTGTGACTTTAGCACTTTGCAAGGTTAGCCAAACCTAGCTAAATGCCTCAAATTTCATAGTAACTGAGACTGAGATAAATCTAACTCCTCTTACTCTGAAACTATTATTACTATTACCATTATTGAACTATTTGATGGTGACAGCGTCTCTGCATCTCATATCACAGACGAGGCATTCCCTTCTACCCACCTTAGCATGAATACGGTTGTTTTGGAGGCAGTCTTGCAGAACAACCTCATACTTCTTCACCAGGCTGTCCCAGCCCAGATCGGAGGCAGGCGTGGCACTCTCGTAGCCAGAGGTGACCGAGGAGGCGGAGGCGTTGTCAGAGTCCACAGACAGCGAGGAGGTGAGCTCTATGTCGAGGGAGTCCAGGTCAGGCAGGTCCGACCGAACCTTCCTACTGTCCCAAAGACACTCCTGCCAGAATCTCCCGTTTGGCCTTGGTTCCTCGCTGTCTGCACGGCAGCCTTCAGACTGGACCGGGGTTGATTCACCCTCAACAGAAGATTTAGTCTGAGGCAAATGATGTGCTTTGTGCGACTGGTATAGTGGTTCTGATTCCTGGGATGATGTTACAGTGGTCGCTCCTGATCTGTGGCTCATGTTGAGGGACTGTTGGATGAAGCTAAAGCTGGAGCTGAAGGTGTCCTGTGTTGAGGACTTGGGGTTCGGGCTCAAGCTGATGTCGCTGCGAGCCAATGACTTTGGCCCTCTGTGGCTGGATGTGGCACGAGCGATACCACCGTGCACAGGTGAGAGAGGACGGTTGCCAGAGCTACGTTTATCAGGCTGTTGCTGATTCATGAGTGACAGTTTGGCAGCAGGTGTTCGACTTATCCTCTGAGAGCCGCTCGCCTCCGGGATGTCGGCATGGCGTTCGTTTTTTTTGTTCCTGTTGGTCCTCCCTGCTTCGTCCTCTTCTTCCTCCTCCTCCTCCTCCTCCTCCTCCTGCCCATGGCTGGTGATCTGCAGTCTGGACTGCTCTCCCCTCATGTACCCCGGTCTCCTGTGGAGCCTCTTACGACCGGAGCTCCCAGCCGTCCCTGATGCCCGGCCACCTGTCGACACAGAGATTAGCCATTAAGCTACACGACGCGGTTGCAGGGAAGATAAAGGATGAGCTGGCAGAGATTAACAGCGACCATCGAGGAGTACATCGGGAAAATGTGACGCCAAGTGTGCCAATTGGACCGAGAACGCGAAGCATCATGCCCTCAGTCCAAATGGCCCCCCCACACCCCACCGGCACCCCCCACCGCCAAGTTGCCTTTAAGCTAGCACAGCTAACAGCCTGAAAACAACTGCAGCAGCTGTGAGACATTTCCCAGAGTTCTGTTCCAGCTGTTGGGAAATACCAAAGCCAAACAGTCACTCTGAGCCAAGACACACCTCCTAGACACACACACACACACACAAACGCACACATGCACATGGTTTTTCCTGAAGCTGCACTGGATTTGTCTGAATGTTTGGGAATGCAACGTTGACAACATGTGCAAGAGGCTGTCAGGCTTTGCCGTAGGTAGCGCTAAAAAGCATACCGGCACTGCTGAGGTAGATGGACCTGATTAAGAAAAACTGTTGGGGCACGCATTCAAGACAATCTGCGAGTTCTGTCTCTGTTGTCTCGGTCTGACAAGCGGAATAAAGGCAATATTACTGTATTGTCCGACTACAAATGGATAAACATAAACTTGCAGTTTATATAGATTTTACGGAGGAACATTTATTTACAGATTGAACTGATTACTCTATGATCCTGTGCAGAAAGGTGAAATCACTGGGAGTTACAAAATAAGCAATGTTTGGAAATGTGGATTTAATGCTTCCATGATAGTGATGACAATGAACGACAACGTGCGTATGTCGCAGCGCTGCAGACACCTGCTGCAGTTTCACGTGATGAACGCGCACGTCATGCGGAGGATTCAGAGCAGACAAGCAGGAATCAACAGGCTCTTTGTGTCCAGCTGCGCTCCCCTTTCTCTCTCTCTCTCTCTCTCTCTCTCTCTCTCTCTCTCTCTCTGTCTCTCTCTCTCTCTCTCTCCCCTGCCTCTCTATGTTCTCTTCCCACACACACATGCACACACACTGATACATGGACCTTTGTAGTATAACAGTGGACGCATTCACCATGTCACTGTCCATTTTTAGAGAAACTGGGTTTGGGATATAATGAAGGTTGAAACACATCTGGATTGTTTGTCAACGGCGTTCATCGTATTGTGCAGCGGATCATTTCTAACACTTTGTTCAACACACAGATTCTGTATCCGTGGCTCGGTTTTTTAAAACAGGAATTTCGGCCGAGCAACAAAAACAGAGCGTGACCGATTCACAGCAGCTTCCTGCCCAATCACCCCATGACCTCCAGTGATGTCACTCCTCAGCCATCCCATGTGACGGGGACAGGAAGAGGGGAACACACACCGCTCCCGCTCAAGCAAGAGCCGGGATGTCAGCCAGGCGGGACGGTGGCCCCCTTCAGGTCCCTTTAGAGGAGCGCTGCCTTCAGGGACCGTAACACTTAAGCTCGGGTTACGTGCGGCTTCCATTAGCGCTCCCTGGCAGACGTGGCCACTGTTCCGTTACCAATTTGAGAAACCCAACTCGGTCCGCCGGGGCAGCGGCCGCCATCTGGCGTGTTGGAGCTGCGGCGGAGCGGAGGAGACGACCAGGGAGTCACTGAGCTCTCTTAAAAAAGGAAGTGTGGGGGGGGGGGGGGGGGGACTTGTTGATCGAAAGTGTTACTGTATCCTGGCCCCGCTTAAATTGCACAAAGAGTTGTCTTCCCCATAAAGGGGAAGGAAATGCCTGTGGGTTTAAGTGTGTGTGTGTGTGTGTGTTTGTGTTTGTGTGTGTGTGTGTGGCATTAGAGGGCATCCACGTCTCAGCTGAAGCCCATCAGAGGGATGTCGTTTGCCGTCTCCAGCTGAGTGCTCTGCTAAAAAAAAAAAAGAAAAAAAAGAGTCTTTTCTGCTCAGCAGAGACAGCAACTGAGGCAAAGCAGATTTGAGAACGTCTCCGCCACAACAGCAAGTTCCCCGCCGTTGCCTGTCGGTTTCGTTGAAGGAGGAGGGCCTGATTATTTACCTTGGGAGATTAAAGGGGCCCTCCTCGCCGGAGCCCCTTGGTTTGAGCGCTCCGTCCCACCGGCCGCTGGAAGCAAGCGGAGGAATGCGGAAGATCTCCGACGAAAAAGATGTTTGAGGAACAAGCGCAGCAGCCCAGATCTCTCTCTCACACACACACACACACACACACACACACACACACACACACACACATCAGCAGATCTGCATGTCAGCAGCCTCTCGAGAGGCGTCACAGATGTGCAACACTCCTTGTTACTTGTGACTGACAACAGTAAGAAAAAATGGGAAGTGAGAATCAATCAATTTATCTAGCTAGCTAACTAGCGAGCTAGCTCTCTGTCTGTCTGTCTGTCCGTCTGCCTGCCTGTCCATCTGCCTGTCTGCTGAGGGCCACGAGAGAACACACCACTTCCTGCAAGCTCACATGAGGCCCGTAAACCATCAGATTGTGGTCGATCTCAGTTGCGCCAACACATATATACGGCCGTGGGTTCGATGACGGTGACAAAATGGAACGCACACCATAAAACCTAGAATACCATTAAGGTCTCGCATGCTGCTGCTTTCTCTAGAAACGAATGCCAAAACCCAGTTGACCTGGATAAGTAATTAGTAATTACTAGGTCGCAGTCCTGGAAATCTCTAATCATGGGAAGACGTATGACAGCAGTGGCCGGACTTGTTAGAACAAACCAGTTTGACCGGTTACAGCTGTTCGACCAATGTTATTCATTTGTTCTTTGAAAGCATCTCAGCTAATTTGCTCAAGGTCATTCAGTGAGCTCGTTGAGGTTTCTTCCAAGTCTGTCGAGCATCAGATTTAAACAGCCTGCTGTTTCTCGGTTCACTTCTTACTTTCTGGGGCAGCAATGGCTCAAGTCTCCAATATCCTCTGCTGTCCAGTCAGATGTAGGTCAGGAGGAATAGAGGAAGTGGACATGAAACCGCTCCGTATATTAGAAAATGAAGATCAGGATGAATCATCTGACACTCGCATACAATAAAAAATAAAAAAAAATGGCATGTGAGCAGTTTTGAATTAGTGACAGACTTGAAAGAGAAACATCAAGATATGTAGAACTAACAAGAGACTCCACATTTGCACCCTTAACCTGTAAGAAGTATTATTTATGGCGCATGCGAACCAGACAAGCAAACGTCTCACACTCTGCCGACTAGGCAAGCAAGGGAATAAAGAAATCCAGGGAGTGCCACAGTTAAGTCTTCACAACAATTCATTTGCAGCTTGGATTTGATTCCTCCATTGTGAGGGGCCTGATGCTGAAGAGGAGGACCCTCACACACACAGAGAGAGAGAGAGAACCAGCCTCGCAGTGCAAACACAGCTGGTTGGCTTCATGTACTTTCAGGAGCTGCATTTCGGTTTTTTTTTTTTAACTCACAGGCACCACATTCCAAAAACAGCCCAGACAGAGATCAATATAGAGATAAACGAATAGACGTAAAAAATCAGCAACCCTCCTGCGCTTCCACGCAGGGGAGATGATGTGTTCACAGGTCGACCAAAACAGCGAACAAAAGATTGTTTACCTTCGCAGCGGTGAGGCAGAGGTTTGGTGTGACATTCAAGTCCCATCAGTCCGGCAAACATCTTGTCGCTCCGCAGCAACTTGTTGGCGGCCGCGAGTTGAGAAGCGTTCACGGACTCACATCGACCATGTTTGGGGAGTAAACTGAGGCAGCCGGCAGCACTGATCTCATTTCCGCTGAGGGGGGAAAACAGTGGTCCCGCTTCTTTCTTTTCGTATTTTTCGGTCTCGCTTCCTCCCCTAAACCGGCGTCTATATCAGTCCATGAGATCTATTTCCTGACACGTTTTTCCGTTTTTCAAGCTCTCGCGTTTCTTCTATGCGGCAAAAAAAAAAAAAACAAGTGGCCGCGTTTGCGCACCAACGGGCGCAAACGCCGAGGATGGTCTTCAACGTCTTAAACACCCCCGGGAAGACAAAAAGCAAAATCTTGAGATCTGCAAAACAGTTGAGGGGGAAAAAAAGAGTCGTTCTGTTGAGGGAATAGCCGAGATCGAAGCCTGACTGGCCGCCTTGACACTCAGCGGGTCCGTTATTCGCTGCGCCCTCGCGTCGTCGTGCGTCGCGCCGAGGAGCTTCCTACGTGTTCAGGAATTTGACTCCAGACTCTTCAGACCGCCTAAAAAAAAAAAAAAAAAGCAGAAGGAGGCAGCGTGAGATTCCAGCAGCCGACACATCAGCGGCTTTTCTCTGTGGATGCATGTGCGAATCATCTGTTGGAGCTGCAGAAGGAGGAGGAGGAGGAGGAGACCGAGTATGTTATGCCTGCCTCCTCCAGCTGTGGTCAGGGGGATTTTTTACTGTATAAAAAAAACAAACAGTGTGTTGTTATTTTTTAAATTTTTTTTTTTTATAGTATCTGTTTTGAATTGACCACTGTTTACGACGGTGGAACTGACCATTATTGACTATATTATGATGGGGGGTGGGGGGGCTCTAAATGTATTTGTTATGTTGTGTTAAAGCTGTGTGATTTTATCTGAAAGAAAGTCTGGTATATACTTAACAATCCATTTACTATATTGTGTATTAAAGTTTTTTTTTTTTTTTTTTTTACAAGGGAATCGCGATCATGGTCTTCATGGTCAAGAAATTAGGGAGGGAAAAGAATATGGTGTAAGTTGTTTAGGACATTAAAACGGATTCTGTTTCAGAACAAAGTCTTAGATAGGTTTAAAAAGCTTTAAAAGAAATGTACATTAAGTTACACTAACAGTTATTACAGTTCAATTGAAACAAAATCAGGAAAGATTGAAGTTTTCCAATACAGTGCCACTGATTGCGATTTACAGAAAAAAAAAAAAAAACATTTTGTTGATTTTCTAGTAGCTGTAGAATATGTGCTTACATGTTGACACATGCATATTTTTTTTTGTGCCATCTCACTTTTAGTTAAAATTTAGGTGCGAAGATGTGTGTAATTTCTTACACAGAGTTAGGCACACCCTGCCTTATAGACACAGAGGGGTTCTTGTGTTTGTGCAGTGAGGGGCTGAATGAGGAGGGACCCCACATAGAGTCTTTTCAGCCTTCTCCCAATGCTCTTTTCACTGAGCCTGACTGGCTGATGGACAAGTCCCAGTGATGAAGAGCCGCTTCAGTCTATATAGAGGCCTGTGCGACAGAAGGGATGAGATCCATCGTCACGGCGAGATCAGTGCAGAATTAAGATTAAGTCATGACTCACGAAACAACTTCCTAATGCCTCATAATGACCCCTGGCACTTTCCACGAGAGGTTGTTCTGCATGCAGGTGTCCTTGCATCACCTTACAGTACTTCTCTAATGATGATGATGATAATAATAATAATAATAATAATAATAATAATAATAATAAGAAGAAGAAGAAGAAGAAGAAGAAGAACAACAACAACAACAACAACAACAACAACAACAACAACAACAACAACAACAACAATCCCCTTCTTTCATTTTCATAGCGATATAAATTGGGTACAAAATTATTCAGAGGTATATAAACATTTATAAATGATAATATTACTATGTGGCAAGTGGTAAAACTCATAACATATGGTTCATTTGTCCCCAAAAAATTGAGGCGTGCACTCTCTGCTTTGACCAGTAGATGCCAGGCTTAAGCCAGGTTACGATTGGAGCTTGTTTATTTTCACACAACCAAATTAGCACTCGAATAAATCACATCTAGGAGACTGAAGAAGTTGAGAAACGTTGTTTATTTTATGAGAAGTAATATTTGCACGTCTGTTAAACCCCAGTGCAAGATGTACAGACCCTTGATGATCCGATCGCCAAATAGGCTTATCTAATATAAATATTATTTTTGAACAGTACTATTCTTTAAAGAAAATTAAAAAAAAAAGACCCGAGGTACTCACAACAAAAGTGGGAAATTTGAAAGACATACATTTATATCCATGTATAAACAGAGTAAATTCTGTCTCTGTTCTTCCAGGAAAAAAAAAAACACAAAAAAATACAGTACCAAGTACAGTCTTATTAATTCCAGTGGTAAAGTTATGATCTGCTGATGAATGTGTGCTAAAATATCAAGAAAACGAAGTCAGTCAAAAGTCAAAAAATAAAGTGAGGGGTTTTGTGTAGTTCATCGTATCATTCACCAGATGGCAGACCTGATCTACATTTGCGCTTCCTGACAATGGAACTGCAGGGTAACCAACCTGGTTTGTGAATAAATGCAACAAAAAAGAAACTGCGAATGAGGAGACCAGAGAGGTCATAGTGACGCCCCCGGGGCCAATCAAGGGGCAGGTGAACAACAACAGCTGCTTCTCTTGGTGTTTCAACACAACTTTGTCTTGTTGCTCCTGTTCATGACAGGATACTGTATCTCCAAAACTGGGAAGCACGTCTTCAAATGTTCCATTTGCGAGTGCAGCTCACTTACTTGGACGCCATCAGGTGACGATGTCAGTTGCTTACCTCAGTGTAACAAATGCCATGTTTACGGCTGGAAGAGCGAGGTGTGTGTGTGTGTGTGTGTGTGTGTGTGTGTGTGTGTGTGTGTGTGTGTGTGCACATGCACTGCCAGGACAAACCAGGAATGGGTAGGGTCACATGTCGTCACCCCCCCCACCCCACCCCTCTGCACAGTGTCTGCACACGGTGAGTGCAGGCAGCCAGCGGTTCAACCTTAGATTATCTTGGAGTGATAGCGAGGGGGCGGGGGGGCAGAGAGGCAAGGAATAAAATAAACACACACTTTCAAAGCGGCCTCAAGACTGAAGAACCGCAGCGTATTTGGCACACACAACTTTTATTCATGCAAAAACAAGTGAAGTCATCAGATCTCTATCGAAGGACAAACAAACTTCAGCTGCTACGAGGCAAGCGTATCAACACGGGGACAAATCCGACGACCATAAAAAACCTTGATTAAACCGGGCCGACGAGCGCGACGAACAAAAAAACCCCGTCGACACCTTCCGGGGAGGCGGGCTTAGACTAATCCTTCCTCCGGGTCGATGAGTGCGGTCCGGCTGGAGAACACGTCGGCCAGCATGTGCTTGGGGATCTCGGAGCCGCGGACGCGCAGGGTGTAGCAGGCGTCCTCCACCTTGGCCAGGCTCTGCCGCAGCGTGTGCAGCTTCTTGGACACCTCGTACGGGCCCGTGTTGCCGATGTAGGAGAAGCCGTCGTGGATCTGCCGCAGGAACTGGCTCAGCTGGAAGGGCGTGTCGATGTCGCCGTTGCCCACGCTGCTGATGCACATCCTCATGAGCTCCCCCGTCAGGTCGGCCACGCCCAGCAGGTAGTCGGCGGGCGTGACGTGGAAGGTGAGGACCTGGGCCCCGACTGGCAGGGCTTCGGTCGATTCCTGCGGAAACACACACACATTGGAGGTTTCACGGAGCAACACACATACAACTCAAATAGGAACGTGACATGACGATGTATAACGTATCAAACGTCATGTGTTGGGATATCAATTGCGCTCATCCTTTTGCTAAACTGGGTTTACCAAAGCCTGGCTAAATGGATGTTGCTAGTACTTGATCTCATACACTTTGGTGAGCTGATAAAATGAGCCGTTTTAGATATTTCAAACTCTGATCCGTCAAACCTCCATACCCCATATTTCAAACGTTCATATCTTTGGAAGGCTACTCTGCATATTATGCTGCAGATGCAGATCGTGGCCACAATTACATAACTAAGAGGGAAATTAACCACGTTAGCACTGCTGGTTAGCACATTTACCTTGACGTCCCCTCTGTCCGCTCGCATGAAAACCAGCCTGGCGTTGATCTCCTCCAGGCTGATGAGGCTGCGGTGGCGGATGTAGTGCAGGAACGACACGGCCTCCACATACTCCTGGATCCCTGTTTAGTGGGGTAACAGTGACAGTGAACTACAACAATGCCGCGGGAAGCCAGTCCCAATATTTCACTGCCTCTGCTTTCAAATCTAAGCAGGCAAACAAAATAGCAGCTGCCGCAGCTTTTGCATTTTTAAGCCAGGCGCGTAGAATGTTGTGTAAACAGCGCACTTAAATCACTCATACAAATCATTATTCAAATAACGCCTGTTTCCTGTGGCTCTCTCCTGCTGCAACAACACTTTTTGTTTTTTCGGAGCCGGCTGAGATGACCCTCTCATTTGTTTTCTGCCCTTGTGTAAACAACAATCAAATAATGACAGGACGGAAGGCTTTGTGTCCCGAGTTTACTTTTGGGACTTCAAAGGGCCCGTATCTCCACGAGGCCCTCGGCACCGTGCTGCAGGGGAGCCAGGCAGGAGAAACAAGGTTCATCCCAGACAAAGGCGGAATCACTTTCGCCATCACAAGCAAAGCTGCACCACCCAGAGCCACTAAACTGTGTCCAAAACAGTGAGTGAATGGTTAAAAAGGGGTGACGGGGGGGACAAGGAGGCAGAAAATCTAACAAACAAACATCAAATGTGCTGATGACAATCTAACCAAAAACAGCATTCAGCTGCTGATCATAGTCGTGCACGCTGTATTTTTTTTTCACTGCAGCCTCCATGTGCTATTTTTAGCGCAGTGCTGCTAACTCATCAGGCTATCAGGGCTGCACCCGTGTGCACTGGGAGCTTGGATTTTTAACTGTGTGTTGAAGGTTTAAGTTAAAACTCTCTTGCTTTGCTGTGATAACATGTGTTGTTGTACTATACGTGCATATTTGTGCAACACTAATAATAAATATTTAGATTTGCATGAAGAGCAGGTCCACTTCGAAAGAGGCGGTCGTATTGGGTCACCATGTGTCGACATTAATGCAGTGCATGGTGCTTGGCGATTGGTATCAGAAAGATGGGAGATTAAACAGATTCTACTTCATCTTACACACTCCTGTGTATTTTTTATAAAGGCCAAAACTTCTCCAGTTTTGGCCTTTATTTCTTTTAATTTCTCTAAATCGTATTTCATGTTAAGATACAATTAGGAAAGCACTTCACAGCTCAAAAGGTTGTGTACTTTTCACATTTGGAAGTGGCATGTACTGAGTTTTTTTTTCCCCATTACTTAACATAGTCACCCTGCACGCCCCTGGACTTCTACCAGTAAAAGCACAGCCTGGACACTGGCTTAGGGGGGGAGAGAGCGCGACACAGTGGAAGTGGGACAGGATATCACATGAAAAGGTTATACGGGCTTTAAGGAAGGCAGGCGGAGTTCAGTTCCTGAGGGTGCAGCCAGAATCTGCTCGTATTATTTACTGTAAAGCAGCCAAGTGGGGAAATGTAATTCAATCATAAGAACAAAAAAAAGGAAAGAAAAAGAACTGGATATGATCTAACCTGTGACTCAGGGTGCATCCAAACAGAAATCAGAGAACTGGAACTCGAGTTGGAAAAGTTGAGTAATTGCAGGACCGTCCACAACGCTATCGTTTGGCCGGTGTGTATTTGTGGGTGAGCCCTGGGAAATGCCCCAACTGTGGCTGGATGTTTGGACTGTCCATAGCCCCAGGCTGGGTCAAACTGAGCAGCTTATCAAAGAGCAGCTCTGCCCTGCTATCAGCCGGCAATTATGCTCACATTTAGCCCACAATATCTAGAATGGCCCTTATGTAAAAACCGCCAGGCCATTACACATGCCTGGAGACTTGACGTCCAGCCCAGATATATCAGGAGAGCCCATGCAGCAGCAGCAGAGCCCAGTCTCAATCTAATAAAGCAGATAAAAATGGGGGAGAAGGGGGGAAAAAAAAGAAAAAATGAAGAAGAAGCGGCTAATTGGTGGAGACTGCCACTGGTCACGTCGCTGAGGACGCAGCGGTGATTTCTGACTGACCACAATCTAAAAATGACTTCCCCGGCTGCTAGATAACAGCTCACACTCGCTGCCAGAAAGGCTTTTTTTCCCCTTCAAAACAACTCCATAGACATTTTGGCTGCTCTGAAAAGAGCCGACGGTGATACGGGAGGGATAACAACTTTATCAGAGGGCGTGTCCATCGCACCCAGGCCGCCATCAAGGTCAGGCTCTCACACTATCAGCGGCTTCATAATAAATCTGTGGCAAAGTAACACAACGGGGCTTTGGCGTTTGGTTTTCATGAGCTTAACTGGAATAAGAGCTATACACAGTTCATTCAGAAATTATTTTTTTTACACTTTTTGTTTTTCGTTATGTTGCAGCCTGATGTTACATTTGTTTAACACCTCCTCTCCCCCATTATCGACATTCAATACCTCGTAATGACAAAGTGAGAGTAGAATTTGATTTAGTAAATAACTGAATTTCTCAAAAAGGAAAAACTGAAACATCACGTCGACACAGGTACTTTAGTTGAAGCACCTTTGGCAACAATTGCGGCCTTTACAAACCCTCTCAAGCTCAGTCAGAGTGGACAGGGAACATGGCTTTTATTTGTTTATTTTAATCTGTTGTTAAAAAAAGAAAGAAGCTGAACACTTGCCTGCTGTGAAAGCTCTGTGAAACTGATACAGGTCCTCTCCTCTGAGCTCCTCTGCAATTTGGCCAATTTTCTGCCTGACTCCGTCCAGCTTCGTCCCGGCTTCACTGAGAATGGCATCCGAGTCCTGCACACTGTCAAACAAGACACAAAACCATGTGTTAATGCTGTCAATGTGTGCCAACCCAAACTACTGTCTTCTAAAGAAAAAAATAATTTCTAATGTCAAACATTCTAAAGTCATTATCTTAAGCTAAAGAATAAGGAACATTTAAAATTGTCTGTACCTGGTCACTCTGTGTAATAGAAAAATTGTCCTTTTGCTCTCGATGGTGACGTCTCGACTGATTTTAACAAGCCGTTCATATTTGTCATGTTTGGTATCAAGCTCCTGCTGGAACACTGCAAAGACATGAAACTGTAGCTGACTGGAAGATGAAAAATCCATGTGTGGAATAATGATGGCGATGAAACGCAGGAGATGCACCTACCCCTGAAAGATGAGATGATGGGAGAAGATTGATTGCTACCTGCATCACCTAGCACAGGAGAGAAAAGGTCAGGTGAGACTGAGCGGAGTATGAATTGTCTGCGTTTATTATATTAAGCCCTTACAACGAGGCATTCCAATCATGAGCTAAAGTTTAAATTGCGTGACTTTATGTTCCTACATCTGATTACCAGCAGTTCAATAACTGAATCCTACCAATGAATTGTTGCATTAGATAGTGGTATAACATTATCACTGTAATATGGACAAAAACAGTAGTATTGCGGACCGAAACTCTTGTGCAGCGTGCTACCGCTAATGTTCTCCACATTAGCGCCATAATGCAATCCAATTCCCCGTGCAGTAAACAGCAGCAAGTCTCACAAGCTAAACTTACCTTCCTGTTTATCCATATCGTCAATGTTTTCTTTTAATATCTAATAAAATAAAAATAAAAATAGATTCCTCGCCTTAGCTAGGTGTATTTGAAAGCTTAGCAGCTACTGGTGTTTGCGCTGCCGACCAAATGTAAACAAGACTCCACCGGAAAATAACGGGTACATCTCGCAAAACACTTTGCTAAATAAATAATGCTGGGGGACAAGATCAGCAAAAATACAGTGAGGGGATCATTAAAAAAAAAAAAAAAAAAATCCTTCAGAGCTACAGACGGGATAACTTGTTTTTAGTAACAGGCGTTCTTCTGGTCCTCTTGTCTTGCATAGCAGGAAGTGAGATGCATTATGGGGGTTGTAGTTAAATATCAGAATGTTCGAGCGCTTCATTTTTCCTGTGGTATTTAGGTTTGGGTTTTGTTTTTGTTTTTTCATTAAAAATGGAAGGAGAAAAAAATAGAACAACAATCCCTTAACTGTTGTATGCATTTCCTCGTGTAAAGCAACCAAATGTATGTTTGTTTGTTTTGTTTTGTTTTGGTTTTTTTTTGCTTTTTTTGTAATTACAAGGGTGAATGATACATATACTTACCTTGTGGGTAAATAGGTAGTAATTAACTGTTTTATAATTAAATTATTACATTTAGTCTTTTGGGAAAGTCAAGAGTTAGAGAAGGAAACATGAGCTCGAATGACACTATGTTTCCTCTCTACATCCAGACTAAGGAACCAGTCGCCTCCCTCCTTAGCCAGACTTTCATTTGTTGCTATTAAAGTATGTTTCATCTAACCTGTCTTGATCAGATCACTTGCTCCGCACCAACCCCCTCCTTCGGGAGATTCTGAGCACTGTGTACGTGACTTGTGCCTGGTGCCAACCTCAGTTTGCACTTTGTCATTACACAGCACACTCCCTGGCATTCACACCCGTTAAACATATCACTAGAATTCACGAAAGACACAAAAATAAATGGACGCATTTCTATCGATAATATTCCAAAATTGATTAATGGCAGAATTTACCGCAGCAATTGTGGAATTCAGACCCACTCGACATTATCATAGGATTCATGGACCGCCGAAATGCGGGATCTTTGGTGTCGGGGGAACTATTTTTATGCTAATTTGTCTTTTGTTGTGTGAAAGGAATTTCACACACGCAAGTCAGGAATGAGGGCAAAACATACGGACGTTGACGTAGCCTGACGATGCGCTCAGGTGCTACCCCTATGCTCCTCCATTCGAGCTTTCCTCGTGCTGGCTTTTGCAAGGCCCGTCTAAATGTACTGTAAAGCTTGCTAAGGTGACGTTTATAATGTAAAGAGATGCTATTTTTTTCATAGTGTCTAAAGAAATATACTCCATACACTTAAACAATGTGGCAATTGAAGAGTAAATAAATAGTTTCAAATCTTTAATTCCAGTGACTTGCACCCAAAAGTTATGTTGTAAGTTGAATGGGCTCGTTTTCAGAATTTTATTCAAAATACGAAACAATGTGGCAATATATTCTAAAGAAAACTGTGCATAAACCCAGCATTACTTGGCTTATTTAAGTCTGGTAAAATGACAGATTAATGACTGGTCGGAGTTAGCCTGCAGCGAGCACCGTCGCTCTCATCGCGAATCCGATAGTCCCTGAAGGCAGCGCCGTAAGGGGAGGTGGCGCTTGGTGAGGACGTCACAGCGGGCTGGACCTCAGACAGGCAGCGCACACAAGCGAGCGGCGCCATGCACTAACCCGCGGACCGTCAGTTAGCCGAGCAATAATGCCTCCAGAAAACCCGCCGCGAAAAGCTCGAATTAGGGCAGACCGTGTGGCACCGTCCTACTAACTCACAATGCGGAGTTGGAGTGAGTGCGGGGGGAAATGGAGCGGCTCTGAGTGTGACTAGCGTGGCAGCGGCGGTGGATCGTTTCCAAAGTTGTCGGTTAGCAGGGCGCGTGTGAAGGATCGGAATTAAAGGCGCAGCGCTCCCCGTCGCGACGTTCAGCCCCGACGAACCAGGCAAAAAACATGGAGAAGCAGCAGAGCGACTTGGAACGCGACCGGCAGTACTGTGAACTTTGTGGGAAAATGGAGAACCTCCTCAAGTGCGGTAGGTGCCGGAGCTCCTTCTACTGCAGCAAGGAGCACCAGAAGCAGCACTGGAAGGAGCACAAGCTCATTTGCAAGGAGGCGGACGGCGCGCAGAACCCCAAACACAAGTCCGAGAAGCCGCCTCCTGCTCCGCCGCCGCCGCCGCCACCGACGCCGTCGGGGAACCCCAAGGAACCGGAGAAATGTAGTGAAAAGAATAGCGCGGAGCAGGCGGACAGTGCGGAGCAGGCGGACAGCGCGGAGCAGGCGCCCAACGCGGACACGGCTGCACCTGAAGGCGACGACGGCGGGGCGGCGGAGGACCCCTCCAACGACACCGCCACCCCGAACGGACAGACGAGCTCGTCCCCGCAGAAACTCGCCACGGAGTACATCGTGCCGTGCATGAACAGGCACGGCATCTGCGTGGTGGACAACTTCCTCGGCGTGGAGACGGGACTGGGCATTCTGGAGAATGTCAAAGCCCTCCACAAGACGGGCAAGTTCACAGACGGACAGTTGGTGAGCCAAAAAAGCGACTCCACTAAAGACATTCGGGGGGACAAAATCACGTGGATAGAAGGGAGGGAAGCCGGCTGCGAGAAGATCCGCTTCCTCATGAGTCGCATGGACGACCTGGTGAGACATTGTAACGGCAAACTGGGAAACTACACGATAAACGGAAGAACTAAAGTGAGTATCTTGTCCACGGGGTAGTCAGTCGCACAAGCGCCTGGCTAAAGTTGTCATGTGTCTTAATGCTTGTAAAGCTGCCGGGGTTTAAATCTGGTCAGTAGATAGCTGTTCAATAAAGCTAGATCAGCGATCGCGCTCAAACGGATGATTACATAACAAAAAAAAAAAAAAAAAAAAAAAAAAAATACGATATGGCCCTAAAGTATGCGCTGTTAAGCAGATATCATAGCTATCATCTCCACCTAAATGTCATTTGCTTTATAACACTCGAGGAACGTTTATGACTTTTACCGCTCCAAAATGCCCCAACACCCTTAAACATGTTTTGCACACAAAGCAAAATGACATGCAGCGTGTAACACATTGGACTGCTGGAGCTCATCCACAGGTCTTCCTATCTGTGGGCCACCAAAGCAAACGTTCAGTACTCACTGGCAGTACGTTGTTAGCGTTAAACTCAGATCAAAACATCACAACAAGTGCTGCAACTTTTCTGACACTTTGTACAGATTGTCAGCACTCTCAGAAGACGCCCCGGTGCGTCGTATCAGGGAGCAAGTCATCACTTTGAATGATTCTGAAAGTTAACAGTGTTGTGCAGGATATGACTTACATTAGATCATTTGAAAGTGGGAATCACAAGGGGGCCCCCCCCTTTTTTTTTTTTTTTTTTTTTTGCTTGCGTTGAATACCATTTCACCGAGAGTGCTGCTGCTTGCACCTCCATTTGTGTTCCCATCCAGTCACTGTGCGCACAGTGAGGCAAAATACACATCATTGTGTTGTATACGATCAGCAGACAGGGGTGGACACGACTCTTGAGGCCATGCAGTAAAAAGCTGCCAGTCTCTCCTGGCTTTGTGTAATATTTACATCATGATTAATGAGTAATTGGACAGTTATCTTCTTCACTGTCAAAGTCATTAGATCTTTTTTTTTTTTTTTTTTTTGGACAGTATTGAACTTCTGTCCTACCAGTCAATTTAAAGTGAAAAGTTACAGGTGTTTACATTCTAGCACGTTGGCATCAATGCAACTTATTCACACACTGATCCTGTTACTAGCAAGGTAATATTCATTTTTAGCATCACATTATATCATGGTCATTTCTCCTTTTTTTCTGCCATGATTGTGTTGCCAGTAATTAGAACATTAGGGGCAACAAACACTCAGAAGCAGATGTTGCATCTTAGTTGCTTTTATCAGAAAGAGAGAGAGAGAGAGAGAGAGAGAGAGAGAGAGAGAGAGAGAGAGAGAGAGAGAGAGAGAGAGAGAGAGAGAGAGAGAGAGAGAGACTTGTTTCGTGTTCCGGTGTCAGGCCTTGCATACTTAAAACCCGGAGGCGCAGCTGCGAGGAAAAAGTGGGCAGGATTGTTTTCAGTGAGCCGTAGTGATTCGGGCCGACTACCGGGTTTCACTCTTAGCGTTCGAGGACGCGACCGCAGCAAAGATGAGCAGGAACCTGCAAATGCATTCGGTGCCCTTTCGTTGAGGGAGTAGAGTTCCCCGTCCCGTGGGACTTTCTCATTAGTCCTTTTGCAAATTCTCCTCCTCAAGCAGGTAGCTCACCAAACTCAGGGCTAGATCAGCAGTGGACAAACTTTTTGACCGGCGGGCCACAATGGGTTGTAAAATTTGACAGAGGTGCCAGAGCAGCAGCAGATGGACGGAGTGTTTTTGGGAGCCACCTCATAGGAGAGAAAAAAATATATCATGGGATATATTGAAAAATGTGCTTTAATGCCATTTAAAAATGAACGAAAGTGTTACAACAGAATCAGTGTCTTTGAAGCCCCAGGGTATTTACAGCAGCTCTTTATTGAAATGACTCTTTAAACACAGAAAAAACGAAATTAAATGCAGCTATTCTGTTACTTACTTGCTATTAATATAATTTCCTCATGTTCGGCGGGCCGAATTATGAAGCTTAACGGACTGCAAACTGCCCCCGGACCATAGTTTGCCCATGCCAGGGCTCGATGCATACTTTCCGTGCCCAACCTTTCAGCGTGTGGAGTCGTCACGTGACGTGTAGCAGCTCCAGCAGTGGACCGGCGCACATCGGAGCGCGGCCTTTTGCCCTTCGCTGGCTCCAGGTGCTCGGTCCTGTGCTGCTGGCACATGCCACCCGCCAATCGTCGCCCGCCTGTTATTTTTAGGCTCCCCACCCCCGCGGCACCCCTCCCCTGAACCCCGTGTCCAGTTGTGTTCTTTCCCCCTCGCTGCTTCTCGGTAAACAGAGAAAGTGTTTTTTTGTTTTGTTTTTTTTCCGGAAAGCGCACGTTATCCGCCGGCATCCGTGCAAGCCGGCCAAGCGAGCGGAGGCCCGCCGACTTCCTCACCCACTGCCCCAGTTGCCTTGGCAAACACAAACTCCTGGACTGTGACCAGTGGAAATCAGCATGACTTGCACAAACGAGGGGGAAGGGGGGCGGAGGCGGAGGCGGCGGCGGCGGCCGGTGTCAGTGGCTCAAAGGCACGCAGAACAATGTCTCGTCGCGGCAGACAGAGGAAGAAGATTTTGCCCAAATAGTTATTTAATGCGATTGTTCCCATTTCCCCCCTCGCCACTCGATAACATTGTGGCCGGTCGCCGGCGGCGGGACGCGTTTCAGTTCCTACGCCGATGCCGTCGCTCCGCTTGCCGGGGGGGGGGTGAAAGGTTCGCCGCAGCAACTTGAATCTCTCGCTCCGAAAAGGGCCCTGCGCCGAATGCCAGTGCGCGCGCTATGTTAATCCAGTAACATAAGAAGAAGCCTCGCCGCTCGCACTCTCGCTAGCCGAGCGTAGTTGAGGCCCCGTGAACCACGTCGGCCGACACCTGTACCTCGCCAGCCGTAGAGTTGAACGCATCAAGACGTGTGTTTGTCTGGACTCTCAGGACGAGATCATCCACATAATGGATCTCTGTTGAGTTCCTGGTTGGTTATTGATTTTTTGTTTTTCAGCCGAAACTCCATTAAGCTGACTAAACAATAATAATAATAAAAAGGACATTACACTGGGGCAAGTAGCAACTAATTAGCTTCCAATTGGCCCGTCTTTTTGAAGTTTAGAATTATTGATCAGTTATTCCGCTGATATAGTGGATTATACCCTAAAACAGACAGAAATGTTTCTTTGAACTTGGCGAGTTTATTCGTCGGTAAGTTTATGTATCTGTTTATTTTATTTTCTGTTTTGTTTTGCTGACTCAAACTGGCAGAAGCACCTGTGGTGGGGGCGTATTTGCTGTCGGAGAACAACAAAAACCTTTCCTTTGTATTTTACTTGTATTTTACAGAGAAAAGCCTAAAATCCCATTGTTAGTTAAAATATTGAAATGCCAAAGAAGCTTTAGAACTTTAATTCATTAATGTATTTACTTACTTACTCACAAATGTTTTAATGTATAAAATAAGGACATGTTACACGTGTTCGTCCTCGCAATTGAGCGACAACATATTTTCATAATATTTGGTGATTTGTCGGGCTGTTTGTGAGGTCACAGAGGGACTGCGGCCATGCGTGCTTTCATAAGGAAGTTGACCGTTGACCTAAATCTTACGGCTCTATAGAATAAGTCGGCCAGAGGAAGTCACGGCTGGGGGTCCTTGGAGTGTCTGAGCCAGCGACGCACTTCGAAGTCATACTTCTCGCGTGACGCGTCTTCCTTCCGTCATGCCACCTTCTTCCTGGTTATTGTTTTCCCGTCAGCTGGTAAACAATACAGCTGATGTTTCTGGCCTTGGGGGCACAGGCTCATCCAGCCGCTGGCCTTTGTGTGGAGGCCAGCGCCCCCCCCGCCGCCGCCACTCCTCTCCCATGCCATACGATTAATCTCTGACATTGTGCAATCCCACAGATATAATACAGCAAAAGGTTTTGTTTAAAGCGTAACAGTCATGGCCGTCAGTTTCCATTGCATCATGCGTTTATCTGTCTGGGTTTGGTTTGCTCTACGGTTGTAATGTGTTTTCTGCAGCCGTGATTTGAGTAGAAGCCCCCTGAATGTGATTTCTTTAAAACCAGACGCTCTTGTTGTTGTCTCTGTTTGTCACTGCAGAATTTAGGAAACTGAAACATTTATGATTACATTTATAAAACGTAAATTATTCTGGGAGATATCAGTGTTGTTCTATTTCTGCTACATATTTGTCCCAATATACAGGCTCTATTTCTTTCCTGCGTACGGTATAAGTGGCAGAACCTATGTAGAATAAAGCTATTAATGATGAATGCTATACTTTCGTCTTTTCAAAGTAGATGCGGCAACTCAACTCCTGCTGCTTTCTTTTTCCTGTTTTTTTTTTATTTCTTTTTTTTTTTTTAAATCTTTCTGTTCTGTGCGACTCCTGGCAAGAAGCAAGTGTCAGTGACTGATCCAATTAGCGAATGCACTCACTTGGCTCAGATGCATGGCATGATGAAGCCACACTCTCACACTGGGCGGGGGAGTCATTAAGAAGTTAGCGCACTGCGCTCGAGCGGGCGCGCGGTTGATTAGCAAAGTTTTGGAAGAGACACTCGGGTTCTGCAACACATCCTGTGGTTTTTTTTACGCGTGTCGGCGTCGAACCCTCCCGTGGTAAACGGGTCACAGTGAGAGGCGCGTTATCACTTTGTTTGCCCGGCGTGAGCCGCCTCACCAAAGTGGGCTAAAAGTTACAAGGCCAAACGCGGCCTCGCTTCGGAGAACTAGCGCGGCGATAACCAGAAGCCGCGGTCGCGCTTCCGCCGCAATGCATCGAGGTTGGAGGGCAGCGCCGCCGCCGTATACGTCCCCCTATTGTTTTCGGACGACAGTTAAGAAGAAAAGCATTTAACTAGGTCATCGCTTTAAACAGGGATTTCCTCTGGAGGCCGCACCGCTTGTCTGACAGATAAAACAGTGAGCTGTCCTGGGCCAGGACTCAAACCGTCTCCTTTCCCACACTCCTCCTGCACTACAAGGCCTCCGTCCCGACTGTTTGTACTCGTGTTTGGACAAGCATCTCCTCTGTGAAGTGAGCGGACCCCTCGCAGCTTTTCCTCTTTCTGCTCCACCCGAGTTCGTGGCTCGCACCGGCGCATGAAGTCAAGGGAGCGGGGAAGCGGGGGTGGCGTCGATAGCATCGCAGTGATCGGCGCATCCTTCCAAGTGATCGGGTCGGCGCGGGGTCAACGGTGTCGCAATGGTCCCGTTTCATTAGAAATGTGTTGAAATGTTTTTTTTATTGTTTTTTTTTTTTTTTTTTTTTTAAACAAAAAACCAAACGTCAGCTCCTCAGCGGTGAGTGTAGGTTTGGTCAAGCTGGCTCAATATTTGCCGGAAGAAGCAGAGGTAAACAAAGCCGGCAGAAGAATGGAGAGAGGATCTCAGGAATTACTGTCAATTGGGCAAGTTGTAATTATTCTTCTAGCCATGTTTCCCCACTCCAAACAGCGGAAACGGCTTATCGGGCACATGAGCTGCCCGCTTGTTATGCTGGAGCTTTTAATTGGGCAAACCTGTTTCCATCCAACGTTTGGCGCATTCATTATGATACAGAAAAAAAAAGTACCTCAACTAAGTGTGCAAACTATATTCAGAGACTTTTTTTTTTTTTTTTTTTTTTTCAAATTTTGCTGTTTCGTCACTTTTTCTAATGCGACATTCTACAAAATGCAATAAAATATAGAACGGCTTCATGGAAACGTAAATATTGCAGCAAAGACGGCGTGAGATGATCGGCTGTGTTTCTTCCTAACCTGACCGCTTTGCAATGGAATTGATTCACTTTGTACGTCGCACAAGCCAGAGTTGTCAAATCAGTTTTAAAGAAGACCTTGTCAAGCTTCATTGCAATGAGCATTGTCATGCTGATACTGAGGCAGTAACAAAGTCTGAATAGAGCCATCGACACGGGACACCTGACTGAGATGATAGAGGGAGATAAGTGCCCGGCTAGAAGAAGAAGAAGAAGAATCTTATAATCCTATCATATTGAGTAGGTACACACAAAAGCTCTCTCATTGCTGGGGCAGACAATCCAAGTTATATCATCTTAGGTTTGCCGGGTGGCCGTCTAAACTGTTTGAAGTTGATGAATCATAAAAATAAAATTTGGAAAGCTTCCTGGTGTGGCCTTCGGCACTCCTTTCGAGCATCGCTCTCCGATTGTTCTTTCTTTAGTTTCCTGTTCGGAGTGAACATAGAGCAGAACAGAAACCACGAGCGGTGGACATTCACATTAATATGCATGTACAATAAAGCTAATGTCCTTCACAAATTTGAGTTCTTTCCTGCAAATCGCAGTGACCACTGGAATTGATGAAGCTGGAATTAATGAAAGCAGACTCTGGAACTTTTCTCTGGCACACCTTGATAACTATCGACAGGGTCATTCTTTAAATAAGAGGACTTTGAAGACTCATAGTACTGACCACGTTGTGACTAACTACCCACTAATAGTATAAAATGAAACATTGTGTTAAGGAGTATCAGAAAATTGCAAACAGCTCGCCATGCTAATTTGCCTGATGTTTGTGACAAGCACGTTTGCCCGTACACCTGTTTCTTCAGGTCGCCACTAGACGAGATCCTGCTATTTGCTTGTCTTAAAAGTTGCCAGTGAAACCAGACAAAAAAAAACCCTCCTCGGACGAGTTTATCACAGATTTTGATTAAATGTTTACAACAAAATTTGAAGGCACGCGCGCGAATTTGAAAGCGGCAGCAAAATGCGCCCCGGTTTCTCGTAAATGGGCGCGTTCAAACTGTCGTCAAGCAACGATGCCTCACTCGCGCTTGCCTCATCCCTTCCAGCTCATTTAGTCATTTGCGGTTTGGCTCCCAGCTGTCTTTGACAAATTGATTCCAAGAAGGAAGAATGAATGTGTCCCACTTGGCATGAAGCAGCCTATAATCAGCAGTCCATAAAATTCACCTCGCATATTAAGGGATTACGTCATGTGCGTTTCTCATGCGCCGCTGTGATTCGCTGGACCGTTGCAGCAGATACCGATATCGGGCGACCTGAATTGAGCACCGACACCGGGGGTGAATAGAAAGCGTTAATGTTTACTTCAAAGGAGGCGGGCGTGTCTGTGACGGTTGATAGCTGCTCGGTGTGGACCGGAGGAGCGCTGCAGAGGTGAAGTCATTTTATGAATAGGCGTGGTATGACCGTCGTCCATTGTAAGGAATTAATATCTCGTATGATTCCGCCCAAGTCTGCGGTGTTGCTGCGTTGCGCTGTTTGCATCAAGCTCTAGTTCTGAGTCGTCTTATCAGTGCCAAAACCGGTCGCTGCGGCGAGATCACGTGGAAGGGAAAACTAAAGTAAAGTATGACTGAGATAAAAAAGGTTGGCTGTTTTGAATGCGTACCTCAACGGCACTCCTTTTAGATGCCGTTGTACAAATTTTGTATTTGTGTTATAAAATTCAGATTTTTTTATTTTTTTATTTCAGTGAATAATAGCTTTTTTTTATTTTTTTATTTTCAATTTGTGTCTCGGACCAATGAGCAGTTTCTTCTCCCACCTGATTGGTTGGGAAGATCAACTTTTCGAGCTCGGCAGGGAAAACCACAGTATCAAAACGCGCGGCTTCTTCATTTTGTCGACTGTTGAATGAGCGTTTGCGCCGGTCCTCGGTCCCTTCCCGCGGGGGTCATCGTGGCCTTTGAGCGTCGAGCTGAAACCGACTCGGGCTTCCTCTTCCCCTTCCTCTTCCTCCTCGGCTGCTGACTCACGCAGAAAGCAAAAACTCCGTCGCTAAGTCACAGAGCGCCGGCGACCCCTCCGACCGCCGCGTCGGAAAACGAAAAGGTAAAACCCGCGAGTTGGGACTTTTTTTCTCGGTCACACCTCCGTGCACGCACACGCACGCACGATCGCGCTCTCCTTCGGCAGCGAGTGTTTACCCGTCTCCGGCCTTGCAGCGCGGGCCAAGCGGTTTTCAGGGGCGGGAGGGGTGGACGGCGCTGAGGATCAGCCAACCTTCCTCACGCTCTGCACGTAGCACAACCATTAAAATACTGCTGCCGCTGGAGGAAGGCCAAGAGTCAAAGTTTACAGCAGTTCACGTCTCTCCTCCTCCGGCCTCACCCCTTTTTCTCTCTGCTTTCTCTCTTCCTCTCCTTCCTCCTCCTCCTCCTCCTCCGCTCGAGGACGCGCGCGAAGAAAAGCTGACTGCGTTGCGATTTCTTTTACTTTTTTTTTTTTTTTCGCAAACAGGAAGCCCTTTGTCAGCGCGCGTGCCCCCTCGCCGCCTTTGATTCCTCGCTCGCCGTTCTTCGGGGAGCCCACCCCCACTTTAAAACGAGAAGGAGAAACAAAACAGCCACGGCGATCAATTACACAATTTGTCAGTTCGTGCAGCTGGAGCGAGACAGCCCCCCCCCCCCCCCCCCCCCACCACCACCACCACTCCTCTCCTCTCCTCTTCGTCGCTTACATTTAACGGTTTGTTGTTTTTCCGACGCCGCGGCCCTGATATTGTGCATTCCAGTGGCAACCTGCATCAGCCCAGAGATGCGAGGCACAATGCGGACTGACGCAAGCAACCCGCGGTCATACACGCAAGAGGGTCGCCCTCGTACGCACGTCCGAGGCCGATGATGCGCACGCTTTTGCTTTATTTATTTGACATTAAGACGTGTCGCACGTTTGCGCCCACGCAAACCATTTCAAAAAAAAAAAAAGAAACTTCCTCCCTTTTCCTGCAGTGTTGAAACGTTTTGAGCGCCTTGAAGCGCTGTGGATCTTATCACTCATCTGTTTGCAGTGGAACGTTGTAATGTTTAGACAGGTTTTAGCGTCACATTGGCACAAGCCACAGAAAGGGGAGCCTGCGTTCTGCTGTGAGGGTTTATTGCATCGTTGCCATGGTTTGCGCTGATCCGAGTGCCTGGAGAGGCAGCGAGGGCCGATTCTGACGATTCATCACAGGCCCACAGCTCACTACTCTCAGCCCTCGTTAGGGCCGGGGACCAAATCTCAGTGCGTTTTTAGCACTGACCGAAGACCTCTCACGCTATCAAATATTTCAGATTAATGAATTCCAATATCCCAGAGAGTAAATCCTAGCGTCTGAGGGCCAATAATCACTTGAGTGGGTCAAGTTCTAAAGTCGCTGTGGGCAAAGTTGACTGCTGGGCCACAATGGGTTCTAAAATTTGACAGAGGGGCCGGAGCAGGAGCAGATGGATGGAGTCTTTTGGTAACCCACCTCATAGGGGAAGAAAAATATATCCTGGAAATTGTAGAAAACATGTGCGGTACCCGGGCGTAGCTCTCAAACAACAGCGCTGGGTAAAAATCCATGGCGTCACTCGAGTGCATTGTCTTAATATCTCACCGACTTTTATTTGCCCATCTAATCCAGCGCTCTGGTCCTGAGACTGGCCCAGCCTGCCTCGAGTCAACCCTGCTCTGCCTCCCCCAGGGACGCTCTGCTCTGCTCTGCTCTGCACTGCTCTGCACTGCTCTGCACTGCACTGCACTGCACTGTGCAGTGCACTGCACTGTGCAGTGCACTGCCGCTCCTTGTTTACACCAGGACGTTTACAAGAGCTCATAGGGGTTCGCTGCCAACACCCAAGCGGATCATGCGACTCCGAACAGAGCAGGAAAAGGCCGAGGGGAAGTGGACGCGCGCCGCGATATCTCCGGTTTATTTCCTCGTAAAGTTTATAATAATGCAGCCGCGTTTTGTTTGCGTCCGCTCGTGGCGCAGGTGAGGCCCCGGCACAATAAGAGGCCGGCGTGCCAGCTCCCCTCAGATGGGAACACACACAGGCCAAGGCTGAGAGAGGGCAGTCCTCCACATGCAAATGCAACTTCAGTGTTTTTTGGACTGTTTTATTTTGAGTTTTATATATGCAATGTACAAACCAGTCAATATGCCAACAGTGTACAGACAAAACCGATGAACCTCACCCCCCAAAAAATAAATAAAATAAAAATATAAAAAGTCGTCAGCGTATGAAATATTTGCAAATGACTTAGTTGGTCTTTTTGCCAAAAAGTCTTGAATGTTTTTTTTTTCTAGGGAGATGTAACTATTCATTGCAAAAGACCACCTGTCAATAAGAATCACATGTCCATGACGCCGCGATAACTTCGGCCCTTTTCAATATTCTGGTGGACGTGCTTCTAATAGATTTTACTTGCTTGCGACGCAAACAAAAAAAAAAGTTTTAATCCCTCTGTCTGTTTGCCTGTTCCCTTTGAAGAAGTAGGAAGGAGAAGGAGAAGAAGAAGAAGAAGCACAGCAAAGCCCAAACTACCGCTAGTCACAAAATAACTCGTGCACGTCTATCATTCCTTCCGCTCCTAGAAGATAAAGTGAACGTTTTTGGGAAAGCCATCGGTTCATAAATGGGCGCACATTTTTGTCCTGCAGGGTTAAATCTGAGAGCATAAATCAAAGAGGTATTCAGAGTTCGGGGCGGAGGAAATACTTTTGTCTCAGTGCTGCGTTTTCTTTTTGTTTTCTTTTTTTTGTTGCTGCTTCTGCTTTTGCTCACCGTGCTTTTCATCTGTGTCTTCTCCAGGCGATGGTGGCGTGTTACCCTGGAAACGGGACGGGGTACGTGCGCCACGTGGACAACCCCAACGGCGACGGACGTTGCATCACATGCATATATTACCTTAACAAAGACTGGACTGCCAAGGTACGTTGAGCAAAGGATGGACGGCGTCGCGCCTGTGAGCGCGAAAGACTCGGGGAGTTTTCGATTTCACTCCATTTCACGGCCGTTTCGCCGGCGTTAGAATTAATTTCTGATCGCCGCCGTGCTGGGGGAGAGGTGCTCTGTCAGACTCGCGGCCTGGCCGGCCGGCCGTCTGTCTTGCTCTGGCTCTGGTCCACACCTGAGCAGGGCCAGCGGTGGAGGTTACAAGTCAGTACGTGCCGCCCGGCCACTCTCCCCCATTTATAATCCCATTAAAATGCAGAGGATCTCTGCATCATGCTTCCTACCACAGCTGTCCTGCTGAAAAAGTAGATGAGTCGATGGTCAGGAGCGCAAGTGTGAAACTCAAATACAAAGTGGGCCAAAATTTCAAACTTGGACAAAGTCGCGGTCCAACATTGAAATTTATTGAAGAAAAATCTTCCTCCAGATAGAAGAGTGAACCTTTTTATATGGACCTGAACAAGTTTTGCTTCAACCTGGACAACAAGTAAACAAGTGAACAAGCAAAGCTTAATACTATACAATAAATAACTTAATATTGCACACATGCAAAATCAAATTTCAAATAAAAAAGATAATGAAAATAAGTAAAATGTTAAGAAAAAATGATAATGCTCTTTTGTATTTGCAGCCATCTGATTTAAATTTCAACATTTACCTTTTTCCGAGGGCTAATAACACATTTAAAAATGAAATAACAACAATAAACCAATGAAGTCATAATAATATCCTTCAATGAACGTCTTGTCCTGAGTAAGCAGAGCATTCTGGGATTTGTAGTATCAGCAGTACATGTGCTGTATAACACCGACAGGCCAGCTCTAGTAGTGATTTTGTTTTGCCTCGCGGGCCACATATAATTACACTGCGGGCCACATTTGGTCTGTGGACCACAGTTTGACACCTATGTTCAAGAGTGTCTCTGAAGGTGCTTTGCCGTCCACGTCACTGTAGTCTTGAAAGCCAAGTGAAGCCAACAGTTACTTTAACATAACTTTAAAAACTATTGATAAATGGGGGAAAATGTTGAGTGGAGTGCAAGATAAGATGCTTTATTTATTCCCAGCAGGGCAAACTCACTTACACAATGAGAATAACAAGCATTAGAAAGAAGTAGGTAATCATTTTACGAAAGCAATTTGAAAAAAAAAAAATACAAGCCAATCTGAAAGTGTGCCCACAAAAATGCAATATGCAATAAAAATAAAAAGCTTTCCAACCGTTCTGCCAGGTCAACACAGCTTTCATAGCGCAACAACTAGATCATATGAGGAAGTGACCTCAGCAGTGAAATCTAGCTGAACGCTAACCTGCTACTAGCCTGCCGCTAACCCTCCGGCCCTCCTTCCTGCTTACACAAACAGCAACAACAGGCTGGAAGTTCGGCTCTTAGCACCGCTATCACATGACAGTTTCTGTTGCAAAATCGGCTGTTGAGACACAGCAGGAGGAAATCGTCAAGTGTTTAATTTATTGAGCAGGTAGTGGAGGAAGTGCCCTCTTCAGCTGGCGACAGATAAACAGGATGCGGAACGTCGGAGCGCGACAGACGCTTTGAGGTGAAGGGAACGTGGGGGTGCGAGACAGCCTCCGCGTGTCGTCATCAGGAGACTGAAAGGCAGACAGGACTCGCTTGACCTTCAGACCCACATATGAAGATCACATAATTGCAGGAAACTGCTTTTTTTTTAACCTGCGGTTACTAATTTTCTTTGCAGCGTGTAGGTCATCCACGAGTTTGTCTTGCAACTTTGAAGGCTTGAACAAATGTTAGAGCATTTGGCAGCTAATTTGACGGCTTGATTGTTTGTTATGTTTTTGTTTTTTTGTTTTTTTACATATATATATTTTAAGTTAATTTGCCTCAAATCCGGCTTGTGATGAAGGCTGTCACAGTCGTCAACCTTTGCCTGTAGCTTTTCCTCCTGGTGCGGCGCTCGAAGATCATCAGCTGTTGCACGTTTCTTAATGACTTGGTCCTCACCCCGAGCCGTGTTATCCAGTTCGGAAGATCTGCTGTCTCATCCCTCAATGGTTGCTCATTGTGCGTGTGATGAGCAGCGCTTTTTACCGACTGCAGTTGCCTGGATACCAGAGCTCGGGAGGAAGCCTGATACTGTACATGCCACCATTTTCGGCGGCCGCGCTAACTTGGAAAAGCCAAAGAGCTCCTGAGCTCGGGATGCTCAGCACGAACAAACCTGCCTCAGGAATCAACCAACCTGAAAATCCACCCCGGGAATTTACATTTCGGACAATTTTCCAACAGTTTTTCTTCATTGCCGGTTTGAGTCACTGAGACACACAAGAAGTGATTCCCTTTTCTTTGCAACGAGCTTTGAGGCGCACCAAGGGGGAAAGAACAGCTATGAAATTACTAAAATGGAAGCGCCGAGCAGCTTTCTGTCAGGACGCACGAACCCGGCAGTCCTTGGAGAAGTCCCTGAACAGCTCTTCCAGCTCAGCGTCGTGAGTGGTGGGCGTGTCCCACAACGCACTGGAGGGAGACAGAGAGAGAGAGGGAGAGAGAGAGAGGCAAGGACGGGTCACCAGTATATCACAGAAATGGCATGCAAAGAGGCTTAAGGACACATTCACACCACACTCTCTCTCTCTCTCTCTCTCTCTCACTCACTCACTCACTCACTCACTCACTCTCTCTCTCTCTCTCTCTCTCTCTCTCTCTCTCTCTCTCTCTCACTCTCTCTCCGCCGGTCGACGTGGCCGTACCCGGCAATCAGCAGACATTCTTGTCGTGTCTGCCGTGGCTGGCCGACCTCGTGCCAACCCAGACACAACTGGTTGATAATCGGGCCATTCGCAAGCTGCAGTTGCGCCAGCAAGGTCCGGCGCACGCCGCGCAGCAAAAGGGCCAGCGTGACGAGCGAAGTCACCACTCGTGTTTCTTGTAATCTCTGAAGTTGGCAAAAACAAACACCGGTTTGAGGCTTTTGATGAATAAATACCTGGTGATAGAGAAGTGCTGGTATCTGACTTCCTGCTACAGAGCAGCGCTGTCAGCCGACGTGGGCAGCAATAAATCAATTGACTTTTATTTGTAAAGCACTAAATCACAGCCAACGGCGTCTCGAGGAGAAAACCAGCGGACGGGAAAAACTCCCGGTGGGAAGAAAGTTGGAGCGGCTGAGCAGCTGTGAGCTGCTCAGATTGCTCCTCGTAGCCGTGATCATTGGTCAGATCATCTTCTCACCAGGAATAAAAAAATCCACGTTTCTTCTTTTTTTTTTTTTTTTTTTTAAATGATGAATTTGTGAGATTACAGCCTTAACTCGTAGCATCTTTGAAGGTAAAGCGTATTTCTCTCTGTGCTAATAATAATAGTAGTAATAATAATAATATTTATACTAATATTTATACTACTAATAATAATAATAATCATAAAGCAGACAATACTCTGTCACCAATAAGAAGATTTGGCTGGAATCTTTGGCTTGTGTTCCTCAAATCAGGAAAGGATGTGACCTGTATCCAATGTGACTCAACCAGGAAGCAAAGAAGAGTGTTACCAATAACGGTTTTAATATTCTACGCAATTTAAAAATGAAAATAAAAAAAAATTAGTAGTTAATCAGCAGGATGCATTCTGACGCATTGGTAGTGTTACTGTACCTCTCCAGGGGGCAGATCGACTCGATGCAGGTCAGAAGGTCACACGCTGCTTCCTGTGTTTATTACACTTAATGGTCCTTCAGCACTTTAAAGTGCAGCGAAACAATCGCCAAATGTGGCCGATCAGGCAGCGCGCACGCTAAGAAACAAAACCCATTTCTCCTGCCTTTGTTGGAACCCCCCCTCACACTCCGGTATCCCCCCCACACACACCACCACTCCTTCAAGCTGTGTGAATGGAAAGAACATTCCCCCGTCCAGCAGCGTCGGCCGGCCGGCCGGCCCAGGGTGTGAACTCCCGCCTTCCTCCGAAGGTTTGCGTGTGAAGAGAGGAGAGAGGGGGCGGCCCTATCATGTCGGCCGAGCGAGAGTTTAATCGGCCCGCTTGCGGGCAATCTGCTTTTTCACTCTCCAGGTCTCTTTATCCAGCCCCAGCAGTTTTCCTGTGGGTTATTCTTCCTATCCCACCACAGGAAAGCTGCCCCCCCCCCCCCCCCTTCACTCCTCCCACCACCGCCGCCACAGCCGCACTGCCGCTTCCCATCCTGAGCTTTTCCTCTTCGGCCCCGGAGTCGGACGACCTTTTCCTTAACAATGTCGTCCCGTGCAGGCCGCTCAAACGGCCTGACACGTGAGGTCCGTTCAAGCCGATCGGACGTCTGGATGACCACTCGCTCTGTTTTTTTGTCCTGCGGTTTTGTAATTATTCGCACGGCGACTTCTGACTTTCTTCTTTGTGCCTATGCTTTTATTTTAAAATCTCGCTGCGGTCGAGGCTCGTGGTGCCTCGTGTGCGATGCACAGCGTCTTCTCTTCTCTGCCCAGACTTGAGCCTGCCGACCAGCCCTGCGCATGTAGGACCAGGCTGGTTTGAAGACGGTCGAGGCTGTGTTTTGAAGTGGCCGTCGTGCGCAAACAGGCCGCTTCGCTTCACACCTGCTCGCGGAAAAAGACGGCTTTTTCGCAAATCTGCCGATATTTCCCTTTTGTGGATGGGGAGGGGAAATGGAAAACATGACGTTGGGTGGCGGATTAGAGTTCGTTCAGCTTTTGTGAACGGAATAAATCGCTGATATCAGCACTGTTGGACTTTCCCTTCTCGTACTCTTGCCCTGATTGTGTTGCTACTATTATGATCATTACTTTAAGTTTCTCCACTCTCTCTCTCCCCTCCAGGAACACGGAGGCCTTCTGCGAATCTTCCCAGAAGGAAAGGCCCAGTTTGCAGACATCGAGCCCAAATTCGACCGTCTGCTCTTTTTCTGGTCAGACAGACGGAACCCTCACGAGGTTCAGCCGGCCTACGCCACCAGGTGAGCGCGCACCCCGCCCGTCCTCTGCCCTGCATCAGCTCCCAAGGTTTTCTGACTTTTAACCGCTGCGCTAACTGTCTCCGCAGGTATGCCATCACAGTGTGGTATTTCGACGCAGATGAGCGAGCCAGAGCTAAAGAAAAATACCTTACGGGTAAGGTATCAGCCAAATACTCTGGGGCCCATAATATCAGACAAATCAACGTTGTTGAGCTATCTCCTGTGTGGGTGACACTACGGAAGAGGATCAGGGCCACAAGAAGAGAAAAAAAAATTTAGATAGAATTTTTTTCAAGTTTCCAATTCAGGAATAAAGTTGAAATTTCAAGATTAAAGTCGAAATTTTGAGAATAATGTTGACGTAAAAAAAAAAAAAGCCTAAATTTCGTGAATACAATAAAAAATATTGCAATTAATGTCAATGTGAAGTAAGCCAAAATGTCAAGAATAAAGTCAAAAGGCTCTGAGCGCAAGTCTGGTACAGCCTGAGTACTGTCTTTTTTTGCCAGTTTCCTGATTGCTGTGGGTGAACCTTGTGGGATACACCTGTTTTTGGAGGTTTACTTAACTGTGGGTATCTGGGTTAGTCCACCATCCACTTTATTCACAAAATTTACACTTATTTGCGTCAACTTTTGACAAAAAAATTGTCTTTTTTACGTCAACTTTTTTCACGAAATTTTGTTTTTATTCATGAAATTTCAACTTAAAACTCCAAATAAAAACTTAAATACAAATCTCCTTCCTGAAATACTTTTTTCTCTTCTTGTGGCCCTCTGCCTCTTTCATATGTGTAGGGCTGTGCCATGGAGCGGTTTCATTTAATAGGTAATTCATTATTCTTCCAATTGGGTTACATTTTTACTGTTTGCTGTTTCAGTCACACAAAAGAGAAGTGCAGGGCAGTGTTGCTCAGCCATTGTATCGGCTATGAGACTGTGTTTTAAATAGGCAATGTTTTTACGCGATCTGTGTCCTGTCTGATTTAATTTTGTGTTTGTTTCAAAATGCATCTTGACGTGGCGTTTTTTGTGTGCTCCTGTGCAGGAGAAAAAGGAGTCAAGGTTGAACTTGGTAAACCTTCAGACGCCAGCTAGCGATCAGCTGGCCGCCCCCCCCTCCCTCCCTCCCTCCCGCCACCATCACAAACAGCCATCAAGTGCTCTGTCCTAAGAAAGTGGCCTATAGAGAGCGTGTGTGTGCGTGTGCGTGTGTGTGTGCGTGTGCATGCACGCGCCCCTGCGCGTGTGTTTGTTTTACATGGCAGATATTAATTATATCTGCATGAGTGGGTGGAGGATCCTTGTCTATGTAGACAAAAAAAAGCAAACCAATACACGATGATTTGTATTAATTTCTCAGCAAACAGGAGCAACCCGGCGGACTTTGAATGTCATGACATTGCTCTAAAAGGGATTAAGAATCTTTTTTTTGGCTGTTGTCGCCTCAGTGGTGGAGAATGTTTCACGTTACACGAGACATTTTCAGGAAAATCACATCTTCGTCAGGAATCGCGTTCAGAGAGAACCTGCATCTTTTTTTTTTTTTTTTCCATATTTGTTCTGTTTTTTTCCAGTTAATTCCTTAAAGGTACAGTGTTCTGCATATGCTTAACGTGTTATGCTTTTCACATGAAATCAGCTGTCATAAGCTACTGTAAGGCAAAATGTGCTTGAGTTTGCAATAATATGAGGAATGATCTGAATTAAAAACACCATTTTTCTGACAGAAACTCACCGCTCTCGGCTTGAATTTGTTCTTCTTTAGCAAAGCAGAGGCCATCGGCGTCTCTGTTGCTCTCGCCTTGAAATACAACAAGGTATTTACCTCATCACTGACTGGAGGAGACAAAGGATTATTACTTGCAACAGAAGCCTGGACTAAGGTTATGTTTTATCCTTATGCGGCATCATGCTGCCCTCTGCAGGCTAGTATTTGCAACTCTTCTCTCATTGTCTGTACCTGGATATTACACCTTTACTTTACAATAAATACAATAAGCTATTTATTTCATCACACTATTGCTGTTTTTTTCTTATCTTTATGAAGGGAGATTCCAGAAATTCTCCTGTGTAACAGAAAGAAAAAACATCCCCTCTGGCTTTAGCTGCCCCCTCCCTGCCTTCTTTAAATCAGTCTGGCTATTATATAGATGCTCCCCAGTTTTGGGAGATGGATAATCGGGCCAAAATGCTGCTGATACCCAGAGTCTTGGTTATGTGTGAATTAGCATTTTATGTAATATTAAAAAAAAAATGTTGCGTAAACCCGTTTGTGACATAATACGTCTCAAATAGTAATTTCTTATCTGTATTCAAAAGAAAAAAAAAAAAACGTGATGCAATCAGAATCAAATATTATTTTTACAGCATTGTATTTTTCTGGGAGCCAATGATTGTCTTAATTTGTCAACTAATAATTTGCCTTTTGGTTTTATATGCAAAACGTGTTAAAGATCACTCATCACAGTGAATTAACAACGTACATGAAATCTTTATTTTTTTCATATAAACATCTGTATGAAAAATAACCAAGACAGTTCATAAAATAACTACGCAGTGCCTATTACAAAAGTCAGGAAATATATTTCACAATCCGATGTAAACTACATTACAAAATGTTCCAAGAGTGGTCCAAATAAAAAAAACAGTGTGCAAAACCAGTGACCCAACAGTGGACCTTCAGTGTTAGAGACACGTTAGTTCTTCTTCCCTAGTCGTCGTGCCTATGAGAGAAAGTGCAAACATGTAGATAAGGGGGGGGAGAGTGTGGGGGGGGGGAGAAAAAGAAATGCCACAGGTCAGCGGGAGTGAGTGAGTGAGCGAGCGCGGCCTCCGGTCAGTAGTGGCCGAGCTCCTCCGGAGGGGGAGGGAGGATGTAGCCGTCGTCCCCTCCCATGGAAGCGCTGATGCCGCTGCTCTGGCTCCCC
This sequence comes from Nelusetta ayraudi, assembly GCF_046127955.1. Classification (NCBI taxonomy): domain Eukaryota; kingdom Metazoa; phylum Chordata; class Actinopteri; order Tetraodontiformes; family Monacanthidae; genus Nelusetta; species Nelusetta ayraudi. The sequence continues at coordinate 6,023,978 of NW_027466058.1, read as the reverse complement.
CACTCGTAGCTGTCTGCGGCCAGACTGGGCGAACAAGGTTTTATTGACGGGGTTACATGGAGATCGTGGCCACGGTTCCTTTGTGGTGGTGATGGTGGCGGCGGTGGTGGGATTTTTCTCTCACCTGGCCTGGATGTTCTGGGGCATGACGCTCCACGCCAGGTCGTCGTCGCTGTCGTAGCGCCTCGGGTTGTCGAAGAAGTAGGACCTCGAGGAGAAGACGTGGCCGGGGAGCACGGAGCCGCTCTGAGGGGCGGAGCATGGGAAAGACGGTGAAAAAAAAACGCAATATCATGATGAACAAATACATTTTAATGGAGGATAAAATCCGCCTCTTACCCTGTCTTGGTTTGGCTGCCGGACCCTGAAGAAGAAAACGAGGAGGGAAGTTGGGAGCAGCTCCCAGACAAACAAGATCACCCCGAAGACAATGTATCCGGTATCGCCCAGAGTCGACTGCAAATCAGCCTGGAGAACAAACAAACAAACAAACACTACAATCACTTCTCCTATCGTCTCATTGTTTTGCCCTGACAACAGTTTGCACCTAACCTAAAGATAATTTAATTACGTCAAATAGCTGATGGGTGGAGACCGGAAGTTTTATGTCATATCCATTGATCACTTTGCTTGAAAAAAAAAATAAAAATGATACCAGAACTTCCACTGAGGCTTAAAAATTCTTTAGAATTACTTTAGAAGTTTTTTTTTTGTGTCATTTAAGCAGGTTTTTTTTATAAAAAAAATCTCAGTTCCCTAAATAGACTCCAGGAAATCACTGAGCCCACTGAATCACATGCTCGGCTGGTTATCAACTACACTGCTCTGAGAAAAACATAAGAGGACCAGGGAGAAAAACTACAACAAGTTGTATGTTCAGCTGCTGCTAAAGAGATTAGCGCTGAATTCTGCAGTAGTAGCAGTTTTAGAGCAGTAACAAATCTGATTGGTCTGCTTAATTTATCCAGTCACACTTCCCTTTACAAAAGCTTTCTATGGGCACTGAGCCAGACTGTCAAATCCAAAAGATTTAGGAAATTTTCACTCTGGTCAGGCAGGTTGAAAAATCTTAGAAGTCAGAACACTGGTCCTGGTTGATGACTCACCTGGTCTGACACGTTGTACCAGTCATAGTCAAAGGAGTTAATGCTCTTGTTGGCCAGTGCCAGCACTACCAGATTGTAGCAGGCCCTGGATGTGTACAGCAGGATGACGGTGGCTCCTATGACTGTCACCTGGCACACTGACGTCCCCTGCAGGGATGGAGGAGAACTGCATTAGTGGGATCCAAGGCCAAATTTTGAAGAACAGAGTTCCAGAGACTTGCAGCCAGGTCCATGATAGTCAAGTGACGGATTGCAAAGAAACAAAACTAATTTCTCGCCTTGGACTCCAGGTAAATGTTGGCCAGCGACATCTTTGCGATCTTGTAGAGGCACAGCGAGAGCGAGACGGCGCACAGGACGAAGAGCGAGTCGTTGATGGCCACCCTCACGAGCACGATGACGCGGGTGTCTGTGGAGGACATCCTCACCAGCAGGGCGCAGACTATGTTCACGACTAAGAAGACCAGGCTTATGAAGAAGAAGAGCAAGTAGAGCGGCAGCCTGTGTTGTCAGGAAAACAAAAGAAGAAACAATTTGTATTGCAGTGAAGGGTAGAAAGCATCAAGAGGACAGAAATGCTTCAGACAGCTTACCTGTATCTCAGAAGCTCTGGTGCATACTTTGATTTGGCCTTAAAAACAACCTGGGACATAAAAAAGTACATTATGCAAATGCACTGTGCCTTTTGAGGGAGCATGTTTTCACTTCCCCATTCTGGAAGATGCAATCAGTCCAAAAAAGAGGAAGATGACAACTAGTGACAGGCCACTGTGTTTTCGTTCCGCAGTGGTTCTACAGACAGAGCTGCACGTCTCGCTGAGGGCCTCACTGCCGACCTGCTGCTGTCACCTAAGAGGATTGCGCTAATAATACACATTAGTTAGATGTCACGGAAGCTTTGATTTGATATTTGAATCAAGCAAACAGATGGAGGGATAACTCAACTCTGCCTTTTTTTTTTTACTACATTTTTTTTTGACTGATAGAATTCACTTATTACTCTGAGAACATTTAGTTCTGTTCAACTGGGCAGCCATGGGTCACCATTTAACGATCTCAATCTATAACGTTGGCGTCTTAGATGTTTACACAGTTCCGCAAACAAACCCTCTGGATTCCAAGTAACTTCTAGATTTAGAAAGGCAGACTTTCTGGTTGAAATCCAAGCAATGGCAATGCATTTATTCACGGCACTTAGATTCCCGTTCAGGACGGCACATGCAAAATGAAAATCCATGAAATCTCGTTGACAGATTTGGAAAATGATCACAATCCATCAAGACAAAACAGCATAGCATCGGACAAGCATGCAAGAATACTAGTGGCTTGCAAAAGTCCTGTTTAGCTTTAGTTCACCTAGGGTTGCAATTAGTAGATACCTGAAATGACTACATGACTGCATTTACTATTCTAAATGTTACTGTCGTTTTGTTTTTTTATTGATTAAATGTTTTCAGTGTGACCTTATAACAGTAGGCCTGTCACCATTCACGTGAACTAGAGAGCAGCAAATCTTCACCAATGTTAACATTAATAATAAACCTACTTCCTGTGGTCCTAGGATTAGGGTTGGTGTGACATTAAATTTCTCCTTTGAGTATCTTGTTTCCAGCAACAACAAAATCCAGGCCGATCATCAAGTCAGAAATACACTATAGACATTAAATACCTACGTATATTAGTACATAACAGAAAAAGCTTCTACATCATTAAAAAAAAAAATGGCTTCACCCCCACCACTAGCCACGACGTAGCTCCGCCCCTGTGACCCTGCGCCCATCCGACCTGGTTCCTGGTTGACTCACCTGGGCGAAGTAGAGGTTCATGAGGCTGAGGGTGAAGAACTGCAGGCACACGGGGAAGCAGTAGAGCAGCCAGAAGGGGAAGGGCCCCAGGCTGTTGGCCGTGACAAAGTTCCTGAAGTAGAAGGAGAAGAGCACGGTGCGCAGCGCCGACCACAGCAAGCACAGCGACAGGAAGGCTGTCTGGTAGCTGAAGCGCTTGTGTCGGTAGCGCAGCACCAGCCACAGTTGCACGTACACGAAGATGAAGAGCAGCGAGTAGAAGACCGTGTAGACCACCGTCAGGCCCAGCGTGACGTACGGCGACAGGGCCGGGCTCAGGGTGGGCAAAGGCAGGGGCTCCATGAGCTCCTTCTCCGTCACGGAGGCCTCCATGAGAGCGGCTCTCCTGGCGCCGGCGCCCGGGTGGAGGAGCGGCAGCAGCGGGAGGAGGACGAGGCGCTGGAAGCCTCTGGCGCTGCTCGCCGGCGGCTCTTGCACCCAGCGGAGGAGAGCCTAGAGCGGGCGGGACAAAACGCGGAAGAAGACGGGAGGAGGAGGAGGAGGAGGAGGAGACGTCACTGGCGCTGTCACGGTGAAGCCGGCGGAGAGAGGCCGAGGTTCACTTGTTGCAGCGGAGCCGGAGACGGTCGGAGGCACATGATGAAGGGAGCTGTCGGTCCTGAAGAGCGGCGGGACAGGAAGCTGCAGAGAGCCGCTGCAAGAAGCAGGAGCACTGCACGCTACCCCTCCATCCCTCCCGTCAGCTCCGCTCCCCTCCCTTTCCCTCCCCTCCCCTGGCCGATCGTTACGTGACGCTACGCATCAGCTGACGCACTCCGGCTGTAGCTTTAACCCTGCAGTGAGGCTGCCAGAGCGGATCCCATGAGAGCAGGTCAGACGCTGTCACATGTGCTCACTTTCGGTTCAGCAAAGCGCGCAGGAGTGAAGTAATCGCTCCTCGATCAACAGCAAAGTGTACAGTTTATAAATGCACGATCCCCGCGGTCAAAGTTACTTCACAAGACGCAACCGCTTTGTCGGCGTTATTCGTATTCCATGTCGTGTTATTTAAAAAAAAAAAAAAAAAAAATTTTGTTTAAAATATTTGGTTTTAATCTGGGAAAAAAAACAGCCTACGTTCTATTCAAGATATTTTTTATTTTTTTATTTTTTGTAATTCTTGATTTTAACAACATAAAAATGTATATTTCATGAAAAAGCCCCAGTGTCCCTGATACTACTTCAGTGTGACACATACCTGTAATACTTATAACATATCAGTGTCAGTTAAAACTAGTATCTTAATTGTTCTAATCACGTGTAAAGTGTAAATATTGATTTTAAAGACTAAAAAAGAACTATAGTAAAACTTTTCAAATATCCTGAATACATTTCAAAGAACCTATGTTATTGATTCATCTTTTTTTTTTTTTTTAATGGAGTCTCTCAAAAACATCTGTCCAAAGTCTGGACAGTAGAGATTTCTGTATAGTTGCAAACAGATCTTAGATAAGTTTGTTTTGGTAACTTGTCAGGGTTTTATTTGTTTTGTAGGAGTGGGGCATGTGAACACGAGGAAAGCCCAGAATTGAGGTCACTCCTGCTCACCTCTGACTGCTGCGGCATTCATCTTTTTGCACTCAGGAACACCCAAACACTGTGCTAAACAGGATGCTGTCATGCTCCTGTTCTTCCAGAGAGCGTATAATCTCCTTGGACACACAGCATATTGTGAAAGAATGTGGCCTTTAACTTGTAGCGCTAACATTTAGCAATTCATTTAATGACATTATTTTTAAACCTATTTTTCATGTATTTGACAACGTTCATTAAGCGTAACTAAATGGCACGGTAGTGGTCTGAAGCCTTTTACAAACAGAAGCAAGAGTTATTATTTCATCAAGACATTGATGGACCTGTTGATTGCCGCCTCTGACCAACCCCAAGCCTTCAAAGTGTCTACATTCCCCAGTCAAAGTGGATAAAGAACAGAATTAGCCCCTTGACTTGCTATAAAATGGTTCTAGATCTGATTATCAGGCTGCGCTTTTATGTCTGGAGCACATCAGATCACATCCTTGGGTGGTTCCCAGGCAACTCAGCCAGAGAAAACAGGCTCAGGCACACACTAATAAGTCATAACCAATGACATCGCTGGCCCTGGAGTAATTATCCTATCAACCCCTCGAATGTTCAGTGAGCCTCAAAGTATCCTTACTGTGGCTCAAGAGCCAGTCGGAACACTACTAAGTGTGTTTGTGTGAATATTAATTTCATGCATTTAAAATATTTTGCTTATAATTAATACAACTGTGATTGAAATGTCTACTTTTCCAACGTTATAATTCACGTGAATCTGCCTTCACAGTGTGACACGATATCAAGCAATATCTAGAAAGCCAGGTTGCTAAAGATTAGAGAAATGCAACTTTCCTAAAATGACCAGCAGGTGGCGTCATCCATTTGCAAATGGACTGCAATAAATCCAAAAGCAGTATATAATAGTAATCTCTTTTCTTTTTTTCTTTTTAATGTTTCTTAGATTGTTGTGTTATAATAAATTAAATATATTGTATATTTAATGAATTTAAGATGAAATTTGGTCAAGAAGGATGGACGGTTTATTTGAGCTTCGGACGTTTGTCCTGATGGTGGTGCAAGAGATTAGTTATTTGAGTGTCCGTGCAGAGATATAGAAATAACAGATACTCAGTTTATTTGCATTAAAGCCCTTTGAAACAGATTACTTCCTAAAATCCCTCGACTCCATAAGGACACTTGATTTAAACACCGCTTGGTAATGTGGAACAAGTGCAAATAGGACCAGTGCCTACCAAGCTGCAGAGGTGTAGTTTGGCCTACTTTTCATTTTATTTTGCCCAGTCTTGCTTTCAAAAGTCAGGTGTCAAAGGTCAGAGGTCACTGTAAACCATCAGTAACCACCGGCTGGTCTGTCCCCATTAAACCGTTGTGACAGTGTTTGACAAAATTTGCCCTGACCGAAAGGCTCGCCTGTGTGCTATCTGTGCAGAAACGGCTCCAAGTTGGACCATGTCTAACGGCATGCCCCCTCATTATCCCAGCATGGAGTTGAGTCTGATAGCCACAGCGTCGTGCCCGGGATGATTAAAGGCATGGTACAGTGTGATATTGTCCTTCACAAAATGTTTCAATGAAACCGGCCATGGGCCTCTGTTGTGGGTAATTGGTCCATGCACTGATGTCTATGCCCCGATGGCCCCTTGGCCTCCGTCCAGATCTGCCAGTACAGCTCCTGTGTTGTCCCTCTGGAGACACTTGGCCCTCCTGCAACAGTGGCCCCTCCATTACCGTGGCTATCATCCTCACATATGTGCTGGCAAGACTGTAGTTGAAGGATTTCATGGAAAGTGTGGTATTTGTCTTCCAGCAACCCAGGGTCAGGGCTACATGATGGCCAGTGGTGGTGGTGGGTGGGTGAGTGGGTGGGGGATGGTGGGGAGTGTAAGTTGACAAAAGGGCTCGCACTTCCACAATATATACAATAAAAAAAATATTAGGGCTGTCAGCGTCAACACATTAATTAAATACAATCCATAACGCGTTTGTTTTTTTGAATCGCGCTTTAGCGTAAGCCTTTTTGTCCCTTTTACTAACCCGTAGTCAGCCCCTCTGGCCGATTTCTGGTAAGAAATACTTTACATTATGGGCTTAAAACTGCCTTAAAATGCAGAATAACAGAATTTTACACATGCTATTCAAACCGCGATTAATCGCTGTTAATTATGAAGATTCTGAGATTAATCTTGATTTAAAAAATTAATCGTTTGACAGCCCTAAAAAAGATCTATTTTTATATATGTATGTATTTGATATGTATAATATATTTCTGACTTGATGATTGTCCTGGATTTCTCTAGCCTGGAAAGAAGACACTCAAAGAAGAAATTTAATGTAACCCTAACCCTGATCCTAGGACAGTAAGAACTAGCTGATGTAGGTATATTATTAGTATTAACATTGATGAAGATTTGCTGTCCTCTAATTCAGTGTTTTTCAACCTTTTTTACATTGATCCCAAGGCACACATTTTTATAAAATGACACTTTTTAAGCCTGATAATGGCAATATAGCATCTTAATCTATTTATACTAGTATAACTAATTATTCTACTATTAGATGCACAGAAAGCTGCTATCCTGTGAGGAATTGAGGGAGGAAACAAGGCTCACATTCCTTTTAAAGCACAGTCACTCCACAATTGAATGTCAGTAATATGTTATTTTTAGGCCAATTGATTGAAATTGGATCATTTTAACGGCACCGGTAACATCTCACGGTACACTAGTGTGCCGCAGCGCAGTGGTTGAAAAACACTGCTCTGATTCAGGGAAGAGTGACAAGCCGACTGTTCTAAGGTCACCCTGACAACATTTTTTTTTTTTTTTTTTTACATTTTAATGTTTATTTTGTGATTGTTGTGATGTTGTGCATTATTGTGGACGTGTGTTGTTGCCTCCCTTGGAAAGGTCACCGTTGTGAAAGAGATCTTGATCTCAATGGGTCTTTTATCTTGTTAAACAAAGAGTCAAATATTAAAAAAAAAAAAAAAAAAATTCAATAAAAACAAAAACAAAAATACAGTAACAATCAGATTCATAAAAACAGTCATATAGTCATGTCTGGTATCGACTTATTGCCACCTCTATGTGAGTCATGATCTCACCTTGTGGCCACCCAAAGGAAAAACTTCTGGCTGTGCCACTGAAGCAACCCCTCATGTGTTCTGTTCTCCATCACTTTTGGAGTTTGTTAGAGGCACAGCATAGAAGAAAACAACAAGCTGCCTTTCATCCCCCCTCGTGTTGATGTGTGTGATTTTTTATTATTTATTTATTTTTTCCTGGAAAAAAAAAATGAAAGCAACCCTCTCCCTCTCTCCCTTTCGGTCCCTCTCACAACCACGCCCCACGTTTCCCAAACTTCCCAACTTTTTTTTTTTCGGGAGGAGCAGGAGGTCGTGCGTCACTCTACACTGACCTGGCTCGGACGAACCACGGGACCGCTCGTGCTGCTCCTCAGAACGCGATCAAATGGGTTGGCAGGGGCATCGGTGGCTCGTCTACGCGAGCCTGCTGGGCTTTGTGGCGCCGTCGGCGCACGGCGTCACGCAGGGAGAGCTGTTCCCCTTCGGTCCGAGCGCCGGCGATCAGGTCCTGGAGGCGGGCAGTGACCAGACGTACCGACTGGTGCTGGACAAGCCGGCGTTGTTTTATGACGGCACCTTCGACAGCATCTTTGTAAGTGAACGCAGCAACCTCGGACCCGTCTCGCGCGGCCACTTTGATCAATAAGGTTGTGTTGTCGGACAACGGTTTGCGTAATTGCGCGCAGCTTGTAATGTACGCGAGAAGTCAGCCCAGAGATCACCTTCAAACCTAAAACAGTGACAGGAAATGGCAAAAATCTATCTCGAGTGTAGGTCACGGAGTTCTTTTCAGCCATCAGAGGAGGGGAAATCTGAAATATTGATTCGCTTTGCACACAGTCTGCTGGAATGTAGCGCGTCCACGCATTCTTACAGCTTCCACCGCGGTTATCGTTTTACTGTTGACTCAAAGAGCCGAGGTCTGGGGGAACCCAGTGTTGCAATCCGTCCCCAAGAGCTCCACTGGTGAACCTGGGTCGCGTTAGTGGAGGTGATGTCCGTATCTCCACAAAATGACTATAAGCTTGTAATTTGTGCTTTGAAGAAGAAAAAAAAAAAGAAAGAAAAAAATTCTCAACTTTTCTTTTAAAAAATGCTTCAACAACTATGTTGAAACACAGGATGAATGAAAACCCATTTCCTCTTTGATTCCTGCTTTGGAGCCACATCTGTGAATGATGTTGCATATGGATGCAATCAGGGAGGCATTTGCCTTAAATTCAAGTCTGTACTTATGTTGATGATGTATTCTAGAACTTTCTGTTCAAGGCAAATTCAAAACGTGGATTTCTTGAACTGGCTCTGCGATGAACTAGCAACTTGTCTGGGGTGTTAACCTGCCTTCGCCCCATGACTGTTGGGATCGACTCAACAGACCCCCACGACCCTGAGTACAGAAGGAAGCGGGTATATAGAGAGAGGATGAATGGATGGATGGATTTCTTGAACTCTGAGGATTCATTTAAATCAATGTGTTCGATTCGCCTGATTCTTGGAGCCTTGGGGGGAGGGGTTGGTTACACTTCCAGTCAACTAAGAAGCACAGGGAGTGCTGTGATGTGTTGAAGCAAAACCTTGTGGTTCACATGGTAGCTTGTGGCTTATAGACGATTACTTGTTGTTTTCTTACTGTCATCGATCTCCAACCGTCACAGCAAACATCTCTCCGTCTGCGGCGAGGATGGCCTAAATATTATGGTTTTCATGCAGGGCACAGCCTCAACCCCTCTTCCCCCTTTTTGCCCTCCGGTGGACTAGTAATGCTTTTCCCATCAGACGTGGCTGTAGGAAGAGACGTTTAATTATCTGGAGGTTTTTATGATCCGAGTGTGATTCATATTCCACGAAACCTCTGGTATGTTTGGGTAACCGCTAAACGTGCACACAGTGTTTGCTTCTCCAGATCACAATCGCTGATCATTTTCCCAGCTATCTTCAGCTTTTTTGGCAGGAAATTGCTCAATTGAAAATTAGCGCACAGCCTACAGGCTCTCTGGGGCTGCTAGTCAGGAAACAGTGTGGCCCGGGCCAGGAATAGTGCTCTTGTTTTCCCCTGGTCAGGAAGTGCAAGAGCCTCATGTGTGGAGAGTGCTGCGAGTATGTGTGTACGTGGGTGTGCTTCTTGACCTGAGCCCTGCTTCTCTGTTTTACAACATTCCCCAATGTGTTCACGTTAAACCTCAAGCATGTAAAAACAGGAGTGAAGTGCTTTCGTTCATTCGCTGTGTGTTCGTTTGGGCCGCGCAGGAAATGGCATCTGACTCGAATCATTAGTCTAACGAGTTCAAGGTCAAAGATCAAAGTGACTGGACTGCTTTTGCCTGTGCTGTAAAACAGTTCTTCTTGCGTTATTGCCCTTATTTCTTTATCATTTTTTTTTCACACTGTGCGATAATGACCCAATTTTCTTGCTGCCCCCATTACCTTAGGCTGCTCTTTTTAATTTCAGATCAACACCAATGGCTTTGTTGCCACAGCAGAGCCGACCAGCGAGTCGACATATCTTGGCAAAATGCCGGCCAAGTTTGGCATGATTGCAGCCCTGCAGGGGGACCTGGACACGAGCGACGGGTTGGGCAAAGTCTTTTTCCGTCAGGACTCCACCCCCGAGGCCCTGCGCCGATCGGCCGAGCACATCAACAGGGCTTTCCCCGAGGATGACGAAGTCAGCCCCACCCACACGGTGGTGATCACCTGGTCCAACGTCGCCAGCCGGGAACCCCCATCCAGAGGCGACACCAGGACGCTGGGAATCAAGAAGGTCAGCATAGCGTTTTGTTATGAAGTTATCTGCTCTAGAACTTTGGTCAAAGGTCCAGTGTGCAATATTTGGCTTCATTTATTATTTTTAAACTACTGCCATATTTTTAAGGAAGCCGTGAATGGCCAATCCAGGGCATGTACATCTGGTTTCATAATTAGGGTGAAAGTTCATTTCTGTAAATAAACCAACTAAGAACAAGGTGGACGAGGTATCCAAGTTTGGGTGCGCAAGCTACTGTAGTTCACGGGCAAGCTCAGGAGGAGGAGAGAAAGTGAAAGACGCTGTAATCTAAAGTGTAACCGCTTGATGTCACTGTTTCTTCTTCAAAAGCTCCAAATATTACACACCTGTCACGCTTTCCTCCGATGTCTCACGCAGAGGAACACCTTCCAACTGGTCATCGCGTCACTGGAGACGGCCTCCTACGCTCTCGCCCTGTATCCCAGAGACGGGATCCAGTTTTCCTCCACGCCTGCGGAATCCGGCAGTGCGGTCATGCACGCTGGCTTCAGTAAGGGCCAGGTCCAAGGTTTCCTGTTCAACAGTCAGGGCCCCTACTACCGCACCACCACCAACGACGAGGAATCCGTCAGGGCTCTGGCAGAGTAAGTCGGCGATGAACCCACCCGAGCAGCTGCCTGGGTAGTGTTACAAGGAACAACAAGCGTGAAGGAGTCTCCTCTTCTCACAGGGAGACCAACTCTGGCATGAGAGGTGTGTGGGTCCACGAGGTCGGAACGTCTCCATACTTCTCCGACGTGGCTCCCGGCGAGGTGCCGGATCTGCCCACCGACGAGGCGCCCACCGATGATCCTGAGGAGGCCGCTGATCTGACGGATCCCGCGTACACCGACGGACAGCAAGTGGAGTACCCGCCCTACGATGCAGACAGGGGGCAGATCCAAATCATTCCAGTTCAGTACCAGCCTCCACAGCCCGGCAACCCAGAGGTGGTGGAGGTGGTGGATGACGGCGACATCAGTGTCGACGGTGAGCCCACACCTTAATTAAGTCCGCACCTTAAGTCCACACCTTAACCTGATCCAAAAGTTTTATTTGAGGATTTTTTTTGTGTGTGTGTCTTATTCTTTTTGTGCTTTTGCGTGTCTTCAGTGATCTCGTACACTGACAGCCTGGGGTCATGTGCCAGCAACAGGAAGAAGTGCTCCCAGTTTGCCGACTGCAGGGACTACTCCAGCGGATACTGCTGCCACTGCAGACCTGGTTTCTATGGCAATGGAATACAGTGTGTGGCAGAGGGTGACTGCACTTTGTTTTTTCTTTTTGTTCCTTGAGTCCCTGAAACGAATTAAATCTGTGCTCAAAGATGCTAGTAGAAACAACTTTTTCAAATGTGTTCTTACATTTCCAAAAATTGTAAGCTAATTTCATGAATTCCCATATTGTAGGCCAAACAATGAAGACTATTCGACTTTAGACTGATGTAATGTTTGTCTGCTGTAGCTTTACCAGTTACCAATGCAGTTGTTTTTGACTATGTTTTAAACTCCTGTTCAGTTTAGCTAAACAGTTATTTTACCTTTAACACCTTTATGTATGGCAGCCTAAAAAATAACAATAAAATAAACCCCAAAACTGTCTTTGGTAACTTTTTGGAGCTTACATGCTTTTCACATAACTGTGTTTTTTTTTTTTCACAGGAAAGCCCCAGAGGACGAATGGCAAACTCTACGGAAAAGTGTACGTTGGCAACTCTGCTTCCCCGGTGGAGTTCACCGGCAACGACCTCCACTCGTATGTGGTGGTGAACGATGGCCGCTCTTACGTGGCCATCAGTGACATCCCAGACTCACTGGGACCCTCCCTGCAGCCTCTGACTGCCCTCGGTGGAGTCATCGGGTGGGCTTTCGCTCTCGAGCAGCCGGGCTTCAAGAACGGCTTCAGCCTCATTGGTGAGGAAAAACAACTTGCCAGATAAAGTAACATAAAAAAATAAAATAAAAATAAATTCACAGATTCTGTTTTTTTTCCCCTGCTTGACCTTGTAAAAATGAAAAAAAGTCATTTTCAGAAGCGCACACAGATCCTCGCAGATGTTGTTGCTACAGTGCAGCGTTTTGCTAGACAGCTGCGCTCTTCGCTCGCGCTTTCCAGCTGAATTCTCCTCACATTACCTCAGCCGAGAACAGGGGTTGGGGGTGGTGGGACGGCGTGCCAAAGTTCATCTGAGGCCAGAGTGTTGACGTTAACCTCTTCCTCTCTGTCCCGGCCAGGGGGCGAGTTCACACGGCAGGCCGACGTGACCTTTCTGCCGAGGAATGAGAAGCTGACCATCAGGCAGGAATTCAAAGGCATCGACGAGCACGACCACCTGGAGATGAGCACCAACGTGGAGGGCCAGGTGCCCGAGGTGCCGCCGGGCTCCACCGTGCAGATCGAGCCCTACTCCGAGATCTACCAGTACAGCAACAACCGTAAGAGACGCCCCGGAGAGCGATTTGTCCATCCCGTCTCGTCGCAACTCAACTAAGAAGCTTGTTCTCCTCCTCCCCTCCAGTGATCACCTCCTCCTCCACCAGGGACTACAAGCTCACCTTGCCCGACGGCTCCACCCAGACCAGGACGTACCAGTGGCGTCAGACCATCAGCTTCCAGAGCTGCCCGCACGGCGACGCCTTGCGAGACATGAGGGCCACGCAGATGCTCAAGGTGGACCAAGTGTTCGTCATGTACGACGCCAACGACATCATCCGCTTCGCCATGACCAACAAGGTCGGGGACGTCAACGGTGAGGTCACGGGCGTTATTTTTCGCCTTTTCCTGTTTTGGTCTGCACGCGCCTCCTCCCCCCTGAGCAGTAACATCCTGACTTTGAAAGGATTTACTAGAGTCACGATCCAGCAGCTTTTTTTTTTTGTTTACATGGTACAGATAAATAGTTCTTTAAAAAAAAAAAAAAAAAAAAGATCAGGGTGATGTCCTTACATGTGTTAGCTTGCAATTTCTCCAATTTTACAAAGAAAGTGTGTCCATGTGAATCACAATTTACTTGAATGATATTCCTCAGGGGGGCAGCCAGAAGAGAACCCATGTTTCACAGGAAGACACGGCTGCGACACCAACGCCATATGCCGACCTGGGGACGGCACTCAGTTCACATGCGATTGCGCTACAGGTTTTAATGGGGACGGCCGAACGTGTTACGGTGAGTAAGATTTATTTAGTGTGAGATCTTTTCCGCTGATTAAATTTGGTTTATTTCTGTCGTGGTTTTCAAAAACAATCAAAATCTTTTTTCTTTTTTTTTTTATGTTGTTTTTGCTTTGAAGTAAATTAGAACCCTTCCAAAGCTATTTAAAGCCGTCTTTTAATTAGGCCACTTCTATATCCTTCCTTTCCTTCCTTCCTGGGGAACTGGGCAGTCTCGCCAATTAGAAGAGGGAGTTCCACAGGGTAAACAAAGTGGCCTTTACCAAGATTAACATGTCAAGTGTGGCCCTTATCCCCGGCGCAAGCTCCATACATGCATCTAGTCTTTTTGTGTCCGGGACAGGAAGCGCTGGAGGGCACATCATATACTACAAACAGGGAGGAAGCGTTTTAGGAAACATCTTATCTTGGAGCATTTGTTATTAATCTGTTGCTCTCCTCTGATCTCTGACAATCTGATAATAAAGGCTCTGACCCCACAACGGCAGACTGGACTCACATGGGCGTGGCTTCAAATTTGAATCTTGTTTGCAGACATCGATGAGTGCAGAGAGGACCCTCAGATCTGTGGCTCCCACGCCATCTGCAACAACCTGCCGGGGACTTTCCGCTGTGAATGCGAAGACGGGTATCAGTTTGGCAGTGACGGCCAAACATGCATTGGTGGGTGGCGGCTGCGTTTGCAACACGCGCGTTACTTGTTGTGCATGTGTTACAGTTTAAAATGCACAACAAGTGCAACAAAAACATCTAAAAACTGAAAAAAACAAAAACAAAAAAACAATGATTTCTGGAATTTCTTGTCCACTCAAATTGAAAGTTTGATATCGTTGCGTTGAGGTGATCTATTGCTACATGGACCTGTGGTTTTTGCGGTTGGAATTTGGCACACATGCAAACTAAACCAGGTCACAGGCTTATAGACCCGAAGGCCTGGAGGTCTGGAACACATACAGTACTTAAGCTGTCTTTCATTTCCTGCAGGCACGGTGGATACAGCACATGTCAGCCACATTTAGCATGGTGACTTTGCAATGTTGTGACAATTTATTTGTTTCATGGGCTATGTAGGAGCAACACTACTACTACTACTTCTATTACTACTACAGAGATTATAATAACTTCTTGCATAATCCCTCCAAAATTAAAGTACTGAAACATAAAAGAGCCAAGAAATGTGTCAAACAAGCGTGTGCCTGAGAGTTCCTGCGCTTTCTTTTCATCCCAGAGGTGGACCGGCCCACGGACGCCTGTGAAGAAGGCACCCATACGTGTGATATTCCTGAGCGCGCTCAGTGCAGCTACCGTGGAGGCTCGTCCTACGTCTGCTCCTGCCTTCCAGGCTTCGTAGGAGATGGCAGAATTTGCGAAGGTACAGCAAGGGGGAGGGTGAATATTAGCAGGAGTGTTTGTGTCAAGTTAGCATTTCATAGAGATGAAGTCAGGGAAGTGACCTTTAAACATAAACAGTACATTACTCTAAGATATTTATGATACTGCATTAAAAACCATGAGGATGTGAGCTACCTTTCAATCCACCCTTGACTTGACATTTTTACTGTATAGATTGGATCAAACTTATTGATTTGTTTTTCATTTAGACATCAGATATATTTCTTTTGTAACATTACATACAGTTGAAACTAATAATCCACTCTGTTGTGGTGCATGATCATGATAATTAATTCAAATAATTATTAAAAGTGAGCTTTATGTATATTTACAGTCTCATAACCCACTCACCACCTTCCAAATTTGATGGTAGCCTTTTTAGATCAGTTCTTTTTTGTATGTGTATGGTTGCTGGTACAAAATTCATTAAACCCAGAAAAACAGCATCTTTGGCCACACCACTGCCAAAACACTGCAGCTCATCAGAGATTGTGAAAATAGTTTACTGTGTTTTATTTGCTTTCGACAATGAAAATGTTTTTTTTTTAATCATTCACAAAACTGCTTCTTAATATTTTTCAAAACCTGAGTTCAATCTGCGGGATAGCTTCAGAGGTTTAATGAAAACCTGCTCCGAACTTCATCCTAAACTAACAATAAGCTAGTTTAAAATCAACACAAGTTTTGCCGATTTAAAATCCATTGCTCAACAGCCCTAATTGCAAAAACATGTGTGCGGGTCTGGAGGAGGCGAGCGCTGTTACATAATGCCTCCGCAGAGTTCCGGCGGTGAAACCCGGAGAGCAGATGGGCACCTCATGTGTGTGAGGAGGTCCGCACTAGCTTTGTAGTTTTTCTGTCTCTCTCATTCCTAGTTTCCACTCTTTCCACCTCCTGGCTTCTGCTCTCGGACAGTAGTCCTGGTCCCAGTCTGAGCAGGACGTGGCCTCGATCTGCGACCATAAAAGGAGACCCAGACACGCAGGGCTCATTTTAGCTGGGGGCAGGAATTCATCTCTCTCTATGCTTGCTCTCTTTCTGTTCTCCCCGCCTCAAGACATTGACGAGTGCCAGCCGGGCAGATGCCATCAGGATGCTGTGTGCTACAACATGCAGGGATCGTTCACCTGTCAGTGCCTGCCGGGTTTTTACGGCGATGGATTCTCCTGCTCTCCAGGTCTGTGACATCGTCAGAAATGCTATTTTTGGGTGCATCGGTTTCCCTGACCAAAGGACTTGGACATAGAATAATAGAATTAATCGGTCAATCAACTTTTATTGAGAAAGTGCTTGGCACAGTCGAAAATGAAAACCAATTGATCCCTCCAAACTGAGCATGAAGCAACAGTGGCAGGGAAGAAACCTCAAGCAGACCCGGATGCTGATTTGGAGATGAACTAGACAAAGCAGCACATTCACTCACAACAGTCTCCATCGCAATCACAGCAAATCCCTGCTTACACATCCTAATCAACAGTGCTTAGCAGTAAAGATGGACAACATGTTTCCTGCATCATGCTCAGAGGGAAACATATTTTCAAGGCATTGCATTTCCTCCGCGCCACACGGTGGACTTGCTTGCTGGAGCCAGTAGCGTGTCTCCCTGCACAGCTTCCCTCAGTTTGTTTCTTTTTAGTTCCTTTTTAGTCTCATTTTCTCTTTTCATTCCTGTTTTAAATTGGAAGTTTGGTATTGATTTAGAGAAAAAAAAGTGTGATTTTCCCGAGCGCAAGTGGACCAGCCAAACTTAACCGTACTGAGCCATTTAGTGCTGGCAACACTGAACAGCCCAAACAAACAGACTTCACACTAGTTGCATCAGAGTTTTTTTGAACGGACATCCTCTTGTACATATCAAGAATGTGAACAGCATGATGTATGAATACAGGGATTGTATTTGGTCCTGTAATTTTCTGTTTGCTAGATGTTTTTTTTTTTTTTTTTTTTAAATGTTGCAAGAGATTTGGATGTTTTTGCAAGAGATTTAGCTGTGGCAAAATGTTCATCCATCCTTAATACCTATTTGCACAACAATAGTGTTGAAACTGATTTACTCACCACAATAGATTGGTTCCAGCTGCGACCAGGTTTTTTTTCAGTTTCCTGTAACAGAACAAAAGGAGCTCTAGAAGTCCAAAAGACAGAAATGACGAATGGGCGCATGTGTTCTGGGGTTGCTTGTGCAAAACTCAAGCGCAGTTTTGTTCCTATCATTCCCAGAGAGGACAAAAAGCCAGTGTGAGGCGCACAGAGACAGTCTCCTGGGCGCCACCGAGTTCGGCCCACGCGGGCCCCGACCCCCTGTGGGCCAGTACGTCCCCACGTGTGACCAGAACGGAGCCTACGAGCCCATGCAGTGCCACGGCAGCACGGGGCAGTGCTGGTGCGTCGACCGCAACGGACAGGAGATCCCCGGGTCTCGCTCCAGGCCTGGAAGCAAGCCAATGTGTGAGTGAATCACATGTTTATCCGCGAACACACAGCCCAGCTGTGTGTTAGCAGAAAGAATAACTGGGAGGTGTGTTTGTTCGGACAAGATCCTCCTCAACGGACGACTATTTTTGCTTTTATCTGTGTTTAGGCATTGACCACGGCGGCGTGCCCCCTCCTGTCGGGCCCACGCCGCGGCCCGACGTCCACCCGCTGCAGCCGGGGACGCACCTGCTGTTCGCCCAGAGCGGCAGGATCGAGCACGTCCCCATGGACGGCCACGACATGAGGAAGGCCGACGGCAAGGCCGTCCTCCACCTCCCCGTAAGTCGCTGCAGGAAGAAGATGGAAGCCTCACAGACGTGTTGTGTGTGTGTGTGTGTTTGTGTTTTAATTTGTTTTGCGGTTCGACCGTCTCGCCAGAAATGTGTGAAGTTTTACCCCTCAAAATCCTTCCGGTCCGTTTGATGCGGCTTCGAGAATGCCTGCCGTAGAGAAAAAGTCTGACGAGCGTAATGGAACCCGGAGGCATTTCCTGGTGTTGCCATGTGCCAAATAATTGTCGTCTTTTGAGATGTTACGGCACCCTGTCAAAGAATAATTAACAGCGTCTGGAGGGATGTGAGAAATAATGGAATGAAAGAGTTTGTGTGGGCTTGTTGCTCGCGTATACAGTACCAGCTCAGCCTCTCGCACACACTGCTCCCTTGCTGGATGCAACTCTCCCCCATCTGCTTCATGCATCCAAGGCCCACACGCTTTTATTGAAGGCACATGGTGATATTGACGCTAATTGCTAACATCAGTCGCGCATCTTTAGAGTTTTCCCTCCGCTAACGCTGGTTTCCAAAGCAGCTGCTCGGAAGTCTGGCGTAGTGGCTCTTACTCGGTGTGTGGCTTTGTTTGTTTGGATTCATGTCTAGACGTTAATGTTGGGAAAGGAAGCAACAGACTCACACGCTTCTAGCGAGTTTCTGAGTATGACCACTCTTGTTTGCTTAAAATGGACTTGAATGTTGTTTGTTTTTGCTGACTCATCCCTCAACAGGAGAAGGTCGTCATTGGAGTGGCCTTTGACTGCGTGGAGAAGATGATCTACTGGACGGAGATCACGTCTCCGTCCATCAGCAAGGCCAGCATCGAGGGGGGAGAGCCTGTCTTTGTCATTAGTTCAGGTATGCTCCTCTCTTCCTGAGCTCGTAGCTGACAGCCCACGGAGAGCCGGAGGGAGGACTTGATGTTTAAAATGCTCCCCCGTCGACAGACATGGACAGTCCAGAGGGCATCGCCATTGACCACCTGGGACGGACCCTCTTCTGGACGGACTCTGTGAAGGATCGCATCGAGGTGGCCTCCCTGGACGGCTCGCAGCGTCGCGTCATCGTGGACACTGACCTCGTCAACCCACGGGCCATCATCGCCGACCCCAACAATGGGTGTGTGTCTTTTCTCGGTCAACCTTTCAATGCCGCATTTCAGTTACTGGTGTTTCCATTTCTGTTCGATCGTGTTTCTTGTTTAACTTTGGGGGAAAAAAAACACCTCTCTTTCTGTATCTCTGTGAGATGTCTTCATCCCGCCCAGTTTCACTCTCATGTGCTCTTCTTGCAACAGTAATCTGTACTGGGCAGACTGGAACCGCGACGCCCCCAAGATTGAGACGTCCTACATGGATGGATCCAACAGAAGGGTGCTGGTCAAAGACGAGCTCGGCCTGCCTAACGGCTTGACGTACGACTCTCAGAGCTCCCTGCTCTGCTGGGCTGATGCAGGTGACGCAGATCGCCGACTGGTGACTCAGCAATGACATAACGTCTGCCTTTTGATTGACAGTAATCGGAAATCTCTCGCCTGCAGGCACTCATAAAATGGAATGCATGAATCCTGCCCGGGGAGACCGGCGAAAAGTTACTGAAGGGATTCAGTACCCCTTCGGAATGACTTTGTTCGGGAAGAACATCTACTACACCGACTGGCGAAGGTTCGGCTTCTTCTCCAGCTGTGAACTTCTGCACTTTTATCGAAGACCAAAACAAATCGGAACGAGCCGCAGCTCGAAATCCTTGTTTGTTTTATCCATTGATGCACGTTATCTTCCCAGACCCGTGTTTGTGTAACCGTTGGTCTCCAGCAAGGCAGCCTTGCATGGTTGTTTATGCAAAGAAAGCCAGAGAGCAGCTTGTGAAGCACTTTATCAAAGCCGTTTAGTAGGCAGCCCCATGCGGTCTGAGAGGGTGGAATGAACAACTGACTTGGGCTGTTGTCACAGTCCTGGTTTATTTTTTTTTTATCTTTACAGATCCCTATTAGTTGACTCTTTAACATCAGTTTGTCTTCCTGGCATCTCAGCACCTAAGACTCCATGACACTGTGACATCTTGGTAACAGTGTTTTTGGTGGAATCGTAAAAAGACCGATTTCCAGAACTGAGTCTCTTCACACACACCTTTTAAAAGGTGGAGTAGCAAAAGAAGGATTTGTTGGCAGGCTAGAAACACATAACAGATACAGAGTTAAAGTACATTTTGCATTATAAAGCTTCTGGAAAGAGGTTAAACCAAAGTCCGGCACCTCGATGGGACTTTGTCTGTTTTACACTGCGCATCAGACGTAGACGTGTGGTGCGGGGAACATAGTTGAGGCTTTATGCAAGGACTGCCAAGAGTAGAGGGAAGAGAGGCGAGGTCAGAGGTCAAAGCCTCCCCCCACACGTCAACCACGGGCCCTTGATGTTGGTACGCTCTCTGAAGACTGGCGAGCTCTCTTCCCACGCTGCTGATTCCGCGTGTTAGCCGCTGCTAAAAAAGTGTGGGGGTCACGGTGGCTATATTTATGTGTGTGTGTGTGTGTGTGTGTGTGTGTGGGTGGGTGCGTGTACGTGCGTGCGCGGAGGAAGAACCTTAAAAAGTGGCAGCTGCTTGCAATTTCTCGGCCTCAGCGTCTTACGGATGACCTGGCCGGGGGCCTCCCTCCCTCCCTCTGATCTTGCCAGGGCTTTGCTGGAGATGTTCGGGAGGTGGTGGTGGTGGTGGTGGTGGTAGTAGTGGTGGTAGTAGTGGTGGTAGTGGGAGGCTCACAAAAAGAAAAAGAAAAAAACACACCGGCCTTTACTCACTCTTGACAGACTTTATACCAAACACAGGGAGGCAGGATGCTGACATTTTTTTCCAAGCTGGGATTATCCAGACCGCTCAAGTCAGACTGTGTTCACAACAGAGACGCGGTGGTTGCCGTGGACCGCTACACCGGCCAGGAGTCGGACGAGTTCCAGCCTCAGAAACGGACCAAGCTGTACGGGATCGCCACAGCCTACGCCCAGTGTCCTTCAGGTAAATGTGCCACGATTCCTCTAAAAATCGAGAGAAAAAAAAAAAAAGAGTCAAAATGTTTTCATAAACTTGCACAGTAGCTTGTTAGCGGAGAGTTTTTTCCATCAAGTACACACAGGAAGTTAAAGGAACGTTCCATCAGGCATGCCAAGGCCAATTTTTTTTTTTAATGTTGCTGAGGGAAAAAAAAAAAAATCTAATCTCTTATCTGTCTCTCTAGTAATGATTCTTTCCCAGAAACGGTCTGAACCCTCGTAGATTTTTAGGCGTTATCTTGGCTAAAGCTGTTATCCAGTCCCTTTGCCCAGCTCTCCACTCTGTGACCCCTTTCGGCTGCGTGAAAAAAGAAATCAACATTGGTACATTGGGAGGGCTGACAAAAATAAATAAATTGTGGGTTCACTCCTTGACCTGAAAGCAACGGGGGAGATTCCACAGCCCGTTTTCGTCATGAGGTGAATCAGCGACTTAAGCGCTGCTCCAGGCCTCGTCCTCCCTTCTAGATAAGGCTGCGTGCCTCACACAAGCCAGGGAATGTGCAACCAGGGGAGAGGGGGGCCCTCCAACATCTGGACTTTGCTATGCGCTCCCCTTAAGTGAAGTGTGTATATATCTATTGAACAAACAGCGAAGAGACGGTTTCCTGCTGCCCCCGCTGCACCGCTGTTTGATTTACTGCAGCGGCTCCTGGCATCCTGCATTTAGTTTAAATTTGAATGTTTTTTTTTTTCTCTCTTCTCACCCCTCCCCCACTTCTGCTAGGTCAAAACTACTGTGCTGTGAACAACGGGGGCTGCACTCACCTCTGTTTAGCGACCCCCTTCGGCCGCTCCTGTAAATGCCCCGACAACGCCGCACAGGTTGGCTGCGTGGAGAGAGACGGCGGCTACTGAGGAGAGCGGCGGTGGCGGCGGCGGCGGCGGCGGCTGCGCTCCTGAGAGTCAACACTGTTTGGATGCCTGACAGCAAGCAAGGAGCCGCTCAGCATTACTAAACTGTATAGCTGCTGAAAATGCCACTGAAAACCTGAGGTGAACTTACTGTGCCTTTATGCTTATCCATGCCCTCCCACCCACCCACCCACCCCTCCCCACCCCAACCCCACCCTTTATAAAATCACAACTGCCTTTACGACTTGTAAATAGAAACACTATTATTTTTTGTCTTGTCTTTTTACTGAGTGCACATAAACTGAGAATAAAACTCAAGGGATTATATAATTTAATGTGAAACCCTCAATAATACCCTCGGCAATAGCAATGCATGACATCATCTCCTGCCAAGTGGTGCTCTTGTGGCGTGTGCCCGTATCAGCTCGTGACTCGAAGGGAAATACATTGACTGTGGAGTTTGACTGGTTTCTGTACAAGCGCGGTGGAATGAGTTTGACATGCTGGGCAGCAAAAAAAGAATAAACATTTTTCTAACATGTTGGTCTGCCGAGTCTTCGGTCTTACGTGAAAACAGTGACACCGTGTGGCCGATAGAGAGAATTGCTAGCCCGTGGTCGGTAGCAGCAGCGCACGCTCACCTCATACGTGACGCTCCGACGGCATCAGTGGTGCCGTTTAAAGGGAGACACTGTGTTACGTCATGTTGCATTAAGGGACTTTTGATAAGATGGAATAAAGGATTTCCAAAATGACATCTACATTTTCACGCTTCATTGATTATATAATTGATAGTTACATCCATCCGCCCATGAGCGTTTCTCCGGGTCGCTGGGGGATACTGGTGATTAATCGACAATTCTTGTTATCAAATCACTTTTATTATTTAAAGAAATGATGTATGCATTTCAGTTACTTATGCACGTTTTTCTTCTATGCTTTGAGTTATAGGTGAAAAATTTACATTGCATATTTGTTGGTTGTCCAAAAATCTAAAAATTAGAGCAAAATAGAGCAGATTTCTAAGAATTCTATTTTTGAGGAACCTTATTATTAGTTCGACAAAAAGAGATTCGAATTGTTGTTGTTGTTGTTGCTTTAGGAAAACCGAGGCACAATAATTTTCCAGCCAGATTGTTTTTAATGCTCTAAATTCAACGGGCAAATCATTAATCAATCACCGAATTGTATTGCACCTACAACTCACTCATTATTTTTCATTTTTTCGATCATATACAATTTTTTTTTATTGCTCTGGGAACAGAAATTGTGATGCATTTGTTGGTGTGCGGCAAACATTTAATTTTGTTCAAATAGCAGTTTTGATTGACTGGACAACCAGTTGCTTGTTATCCAATAGGAAGCACAGAAAGGAGCAGTGGGCGTGCCCAACAGCTTTTAGCGTGTGTTTGTGAATTGACTTTTTTGACCCTCGTAGTTGTCTGCGAGGAACAAAATTGTCCGATGTCCGATACGTAAACATCATAGGGTTGTTTGTGTGTGTGTGTGTGTGTGTGCGCGCGCGCTATACAGCGTAATACCAGACTCAAGTATTTTCTTTCCTATGTGTGACAACAGAAAGATTAACAACTTTCGCACTTAAATTTTGCATCTGAATGTGTAACAGATTATCCGCGAGGTTTTTTGAGAAACGAGCAGGACGGACACGGTTCATTAACGCAGTCGTCAGGCGTTGCGGCGTCTGAGTGCGTCGCCTTGCAGTCGCAGCTCAGGGAAAAACACTTCCTTCCACAAGACTACCGCTAGGGTTAGCTGGTGTTTATTCATGGGGCGAAGGTATGTATGAAAACGATTTTATTTTCAGTCGTAAGTAGATATTATTGTTGATAGGTTGATTAAACTTTTAATTCCGATCTCGTGTCGACTATGAAAACGGCTGTCTTTTGCTCGTCTCTGCCTGTCAGTTTTGACAGCTGCTGTTCACTCTAGGATGCGATACCGCAAACAGCAGCGCAGCTAACGTCACGATTGAACTAAAATTCAACAGCGTGCATATTGTTCCACGTTGAATTTTTAATTGCGTGTCTAAGGAATGTCCGTTCTTGAGGTTAATACCGTATTCAAAATAAAATATTACGCTTGAAAGGATCGAATTTTCTTACTACCCTTTTGGTCAAGTTTCTACAGCCTTAATCAAAGTGTTCGGCAAACTTTCAAAATAAAAGATGCACGTATAGTCGAGTCAAGCATGTATTGGTATAAGTGCAATAAAGAGGGAAAAAAAACCTTAGTAAAGAAAAGTATATTGTATTGGTCATCTTAAATGTTCTAGGATTATAGTATTTTCATATTTTTCATGCTGACCGTTAGAAATTATGTGTTGAGTCACTGAAAATAAGCAACGGTCCTGCCTTTGGTCAAGAAAATGCTCAGGTTGCAGCAGATGTTTTGCGTATGTTATACTTGTTTATGATGTATTTAAGGATGATTATATATTTTTAATTAAATATTATTATATAATGATATTAAATTGGTCATAGGCTTATACATGGAGTTGTGTTCCAAACATTTTTAGGCTGTTACACTGTTGATGAGTTTAATCTTTTTTTTTTAATTGCTGTAATCGACAGTTACAATGACACAGGTGAAATTTGCGAATCTTAAATATGCAAAGTTTTTCAAATATAATGTTTTAGAAGAGAGGTATAAATATATTGCAAGTGCCCATGACACAAGTATCCTCAGAATTGTAAAGTTCTTTGGAAGTACTGTTGATTTAGTTTGTTTTTCATGTCAGTCTTTGTCAAATATTGATAGGGTTGGAGCTTGTGCCCACCATGAATGTCTGTACTACACGGTTTGCCATAGCAGTCAAATAAGTTTAGACTACATTACACTGATTATTTTTAAGGGAAAAAAGACAACTTGATTTCAGTTTCCAAATTAGTATTGTAGATTTTAATCCAAATGACACATCATAATGCGTATGCTTTATTTTTTTTTATTTATTTTACAAGATATATATTTGCAAACGCGCCAATTATTTTATATTGAAATCAAACATCACCGGAAGTGAGATGCCTTTACCGTTCCTCAGCTTCTCCGTAGGCTGTGACAGGTACCTAGCTAGCTAGCTCCCCCCAGTCGGCTTTGTTATGGTCGCTCTACAGTATATATAGCCGCTTTACGGCGTCATATCAGTCTCGGATATAGTTAGAATTTTGCAGAAAATAATCTAAAGTTTCTTTGAGAGACATTTCCCCACAGTTTGCGAAGGCTTGACTTTATAATTTCCCCACAGAGGGGAACATTTTTAAAGTGTCCCACCGGCGGCGCTAAAGATGAACCTGCTATGAATGACCGGGGACTACTCCTGGGGCTTCGTTCGGTGCTGTCCGGGGCCCTTTCAGCCGCCTGGAGGCGCCCAGAGGAAGCCAACAGCGAGTCCAGTCGGTTTTGACTTTTCCTACGCACTGACTTCTTGGTGCGTTTCCCCCGGACGCGTGGACACCATGGCCTGTCCACCGCAGACTGAGCTGTCGTTCGCGTGGGAGAAGTACATGGACTGCAGGCTGCAGGGAGCCGACCTGCAGGTAGGAACCTGTTGGGGAGGGAGGGCTCTTGCTTTTTACCTGCCAATGAGTTCTTCTAGGGGTGCGATACACGATGCTTACATGATTTGAAAGGCTGATTTGTTTGTTTAGTGGTGCTGGTTTTAATATGTCTGATTGGAATTGGTGTTTTTAAGTTGCAAAGCTGGTTGCATGACTTTGTGAGGGCTGACTAAATCATCACATGCATAACACAATGAAATGTGAAAACATACATTATATTTACACCTCAATTTCATCCAATCAACTGGGTCACCATTCGGTTTTTCTCGGTCGGCCAATTCAGGCCGATTGTAGTAAAACATTATTGGGACACAGTTTGTTTCCTGGTCCACGCCTCATTATTTAATCGTCCCGAAAAACTTTTCTGTTTATGGTCCAAGCTGTAATTGTTGGTGAGGCCGTGACCATGAGTCAGACGGAGGAGCATGCAGGAAAACTGGGCTGCTGAATGAGACCCACTAAATGGCAGCGTTCCCAGAAGTAAAACAGAAAGTTCATAAAATGGATCATACGGCAGTAAATGATTTGACCCGCTTGAAAACCATTCACGGAACCCAGCGTTGCTTTTAATGTACGAGAGTTTTTCGTTATCAAATAAACCAGCCTTCTTTTTTTTTTAGTGTGTAATCATTATACATAATTGTTGGAGAGAGCAGGGCCGCTGCAGGGAGCTGGTGAAGACGAAACCGTCCCACACATCTGTCTGCGGCTCCCTGTTGGGTCCCCAATGTCCCCAGACATTACACACACGGGCGCGCACACGGGCATTAACGAGAACACGGAGCAACGGCCCACGACAGAGGTAGTGGCAGGTGTAAACCACATAATTGCTTATTAGCGGCGTTGCGTGATTTGTTTTTCGCTCACCTCTGTGCGTCAGAGAGGCCTTGATTCAAAGGGAGAATAAAAAAACAATATTTGGCAGCTGTAGCTGTTCAACTCTCACATACCCAAGCACACACACACACACACACACACACACACACACACACCCTGCTGTTGGGGAACTAACACATCACGAGACTCGGATTAGTATCCGACTGCAAGATAAGACGCACGCACACACACACACACACACACACACACACACACACACACACACACACAGCACAGCGGATGTGATTTGTGGTGGCTGAATGCCTCATTTTTAAAGGTCCAACAGTGGTCCCATTTCCACAATCTTTATCCTCCATTCCGGGCTCCAGGCAGCACAATTAACTGTCAGAATCTCTGAGAAAATAGTCTAGATAGCCCTCTGTTTGCAGCCCCCTGTAGCGAAGACGAAGATGAAACTGACGTTGCGTTGCACTTCCCACCAAAGCACGGCAGCTGAGAGCAGACCTCAGTGGCCAGAGTTTGGCTGGGGCTGTTTTCTAAACCTGGGCATCAGTGCCCTTAGTGACATCACAAAATCCTTCTTTTTTTCAGAACTTTACGTTTTAGCATGCACTTTCTGAAAAGCGTAGCTTGTAAGAGGTGTAAAGGGTTGAGTTTTCACGTTTGTGGGAATTGATTTGTTGTTTGACAGGTTGGAGAGACTCTCTATGGTTCGTTAGTGGTGAATTAAATCAACCTTTTGAACCACCGAGACTTGCCGGGGACTATTTTGAATGATCCTGAAAACACAGGGGTCCTTCCACTTATTGACACTGTTTTTTTTAATTCGATGTGCCTTGTTGCTCGGTTGATCATGAACTTGTGCAGCGGTAGAAAACCCTGAATTGGCCGCTTCTCCGTCTTAGTAACAGGGCTGAACTGTCGAAATGCGGCGAGCGGGCTCCGACTCTCGATGAGTGGAAAACTTGCTTGCGTCACTTTTTGATGTGACAAGTCTCCCGGGACAACGGTGTTGACTTCACCTTCACAGTGATCAAAGAGTGTGTGTGTGTGTGTGTGTGTGTGTGTGTGTGTGTGTGTGTGTGTGTGTGTGTGTGTGTGTGTGTGTGTGTGTGTGTGTGAGAGATGCAGAAAGATGCTTTCTGAGCCTTGTAAAGCTCCTCCCTAAATAAAAAAAATAAAAAAATAAAAAATCCTTTTCAATGTGTTGTCTTTTAGCCATCTTGATTGTCCTGTGGTGGATATTAACTTAAGACACGTCAGTCAGCACTTCATGGTGAAGCCCAACTGAGGAAGGCGGCAATGATTTTCACATCGCTGCCCGCCAGAAGTTTGTGTCTTTGCAGACGACGGCACGCGACCTGGCACGCGAAATGATCAAAAGCGGCCCTCGACTTCCGTCGAGGCGTCGCTCCCGTTTGATTTTTAAGGTCAAGAAACAAAAACCGACGGGACATCAAACTCCATTATGTTTGAGAAAGGGCAGCCACTCCGCTTTAATGCCTAAGCTCTGAGGGTGTAACGGCATCAGAATGTCCCGGTAGTGTGCCCAGAGCCAGTGTGTCAGGTTCGCTTTATCCGTCCCTGTTTCCTGACCCCCCCCCTCCACTTAGTGTGATGTCACAGCAAAACGATGAACCCCCCCACCCCCTCCCCACCCCACCCCACCCAGAACAAATCCACCTTTGCTGGCCTCCCGTAGAAATGTAACGGATGCAACGATACAACAAAATATATTTTTCCATTTTCAGCCAATAGATTTCCGCACATTGAGCTCTACTATATATGCAAGAAGAAGCAGGAGCCGCGTATTTAACTGCGTCTGGACGACGTTTCCAAGTTCTGCTTTCGCAGGAGCACCAAAGATGCGTTCGCACATTGAAATCCGAACGCCCACCGGAACTGCCGTCGCAGACGGCTCGCCACTCGGCGCTGGTCCCGCTGTCCTCCGCTGTGCTGTCTCTTTAAGCGAACGCTCCCAAAGCACCCTGGAGTTGGTCTGAAATGCGCTCTTGGTGATCGTATCTGTGGACACGGCGATTGGCCGCAGCTCAAGGTTTTCTCCGGCTCGCTCTCCCCGCAGGCCCTTTCTCCTCGGCAGCCAATTTTGTCCTGGAATGATAGGGTTAGCTCAGGTGTTTCCACTGATACTCATCAGGGTTCAGTTCCCATCAGGCCATCGGGACTCGCTGTGCTGATCTTGTGCCTGTCGGTTTACTGGAAAGTCAGCCGAGACACTGCGGCTCCCGCTCATTTTCCGCGAACCTCTGTCCAGCCGAGCTCTGCTTTTTTTTTTAGCTTCCCACAGCTGCCTGTCCCGTCACGTCCCAGAAATCTGACAGCAGCAACAACAACAACAAGAACAAAAAAAGAAAATCACAGCACGCTTCAAGACTCGCACGAGTGCCATCTAAAAATAATTGCTGGAATTTTCAATTTTTACTCGTCTCCTAGAATGCAGCGTTGCCGTTCAAGCAACGGTAACCACATGACACCGGGCAAATCAGGAAATGCGAAAGACTTGTAGTCCTAGACAAGGTGTGTTTTTATTCGCATCGTTGATACACATTCACTTTGTCTGACACTGTGAGTCATACGACAAAATCTCCAATCTCGCATAACAGTGCACAATTGAAATTCCAAATTTCCCGTGTTTTTTTTTTCTTCATTTTTACTTTATTTGCCCCTAAACTACCCAGTGAAAACTGGGTTGAAGAGTTAAGAACACGTCGCGTGAGGTTGGAGTGATGCGTAAAGTTCCAAAACCAAAGTGCTGTTTGGCTCTCGTCCAATCAGATTGTGTGCTTTGAACTAACTACTGTATACAGTATAGTTTAACGGCCATGGGACTACTTTTTTTCCTCTGATTTGCTCCATCCCACTGTTGTTTCTAGCTGCATTATTATTGCACTGTTGGGAACATAAAGAATATAAAGGATTAGTTTGCGTTGACTGGCACTGACTGTGTGATGACGGCGGTCACGGCTGCGGATGCCATAGGGATGCACACTGGAAATGATCGGAGGGACGCTCGCTCTGCAGCGGTATTAAATCATTTCCTTTATTGCCAATAACGTTCACACCGTGCAGTTGCTTTGCCAATACTGTGCAGTCAAAAAACAATTTTCCGCCCCTCTGCCCTTTTCACTCGTCTTCTCGGGGATCGCCAAACAGCGCTCGTCCCGCAGCCCCTCTGCTTTCTCCACGCCTCATCGAGCATGTTTCTTTATTATTTTTTCTGTTTTATTTCCTTTTACGTCCCAATCAAGCACTCAGTGGAGCGACGCGCTCGGAACAGAGTGACGGAGCTAAACGGCGATGGCAGCCGGACGTTTGGTCTTGTTGACCTCGATCTTCCTCTTTCTGTTTCCGCTTGTGACTGTCGTTCGAGGGAAAACTCTCCCTCACAAAGCAGAAGTTCCCCAAATTGGGTTTTTAAAGCCAGTGGCCTCGCTTACAGTATATATATACATGTTCCTTTTGCACTGCTATTGGTGCACTTTTATATGTGAAGAATGCCACTAGTACAGTGGCTCACGAAGTGCTAAACACCACCACATTAACCATAAAGGGGAAGTTACATTGGGCGACACGAGTCCTTCTTGATTTGCCGAAGGCACGGCACGCCGCATGTTGCTCGCCACCATAACGCAACAATGTTGCCGAGCGCTTGGCAACTGCTTGTCTATTGGATCAACTGTGATCACGATCTTCGTGTTCCTCTTTCTGTCAGACCTGAAGGTTTAGGTCTCTGTGTTTATACGTCCTGCTTCGAGTCCACAGAGATTTTTGCATGAATATCATTATTGCTGCCCTGCGTCTGTGAATCTTTATTGCCAAATGATCTGTTTTTGCGGTCTGAAGTCAAAGACCAGATTTTTGTTGTTCAGTTCTTTTCAGCCAACAGGATGTTTTTACAATACAGTGTGGAAAATGTGGCTTAATTTATGATTTTTATATTGGTAAAAGCTTAACATGTAGCCGAATGATACATAAATAAGCGTGTATACTCACAGTGCAATAAAAGTAATTTGGTTTTCCTACCCTTAAAACGGTTCTTTTATGTATATAAGAATATACATAGATCAAGGGTCCTGCTTCCAGTTAGCTACCATGTTTCAATGGAAACCGGGGATGGACAATCCAGCCTGCCTGACAGTGCGTTTCGTTGTTAGGGTGAATGCTCGCATCCTCAGATAAGCCAGCGAAGACGAGGTGGACGAGGTATCCTGGTTTGAGCTCGCACACCAACGTAGTTCACTGGCGAGCTCAGGAGAGGAGAGGGAGTTATGGAAGTAAAAGAGCACTGCAATCTAAAATGTGACCATTTGATGTCGCTGTTTTGTCTTAAATTCGCCAGATTTTACACACTGTAACCTTTAAAACAGTTAAAACACATCTTTTTTTTCTCCTCTTTCGGACTTCTGGTATCAACGTGTCATGCTGTCATATGTGAGCGTGACACTGCGGCCACGTCCATATCCCGTTGTGATGGGTTCTGTTTTTAATCCCTGTGGGATGAGATGTGAGAGTCTTTGCCCGCCTGTCAATAGCATAATCTCTCACTGCGGATTTCTGCGTGCAAAGCTGCTTTTCTGAACCAGGGCAACCTTGGACACACATTTCAGCCACCGTGCTCGTCATCGGGTTCCGTTCGGCCCTTTACATTCCTGCCGCGGTAAAACTCCCAATCCTCTTCTTAAGCAGATTAAACCTGTCGAACAAAGCGCGCTGAAAAGAAAAATGTGGCGAGTACTGAGGAGGCAGCGAGCCCGGCGGCGTTTGTTCACAAAGTTGTTTTTTTGTTTTGTTTTGTTTTTCGGTGAGACACTTGATTGGTCAATGTTGTGTTTTTAGGTTAGCCTTTTTTTTTTTTTTCCTGTGTAGTTTTCTTGATGCCGAAGTCGGCGTGAATATTCATTACTGCCCCAAGCGGAGTGGAATGGGGTAAAAATGGATTACAACGTCAATCAGCTTCTCTTTGGTTTTTGCCGTCCTGTCGTACAGAAAAGTTGAAGAAAAAAAAAAACGGTTTTCAGTTGAGAATTTTGTATGCTGTCCTTTTCCATTTTAATGGATTTTGGGTTGTTTGGTATTCTTTGAGAGAGATGTGACTCCAGGCGGCGCCCACCAACGGAAAATGTTCTCCTGGGTTCAAAACAGAATAATAAGATGTTATTTTGTGAGTTCTGCGAAATTCTGCGTCCCAACAATAAGGTCGGCCCGTTCTGTGATTCTGTCAGCCACTCCGCGATCAGAGAAACCACGGGGCCCTTTTATCGCATCGGAACAATCCTGCATGCCGTTCTCATTATATGCGACATGATGCGCCGCACACCTGTTGTTGTTGCTGCCCTGCACAGACTGCGGCTTGGCAGGGTTAGTCAAACTAGGTATCATTCCAAAAACTTTTTTTTGGTACTTTGCCAATTGTACTGGTTCCAGAACGACCCTTTTTATACTTGTGTTATAAAAAAAATAATTTGAACAACAATTAAAACACCATGAAAGCACAAAACTTACTTTCCATTTTACTGGTGATTTACATCAGGATTTCCCCCCCAGATTGTTTCTGCCATATTGTAGTCCTGTCCATTTTGCTTTATTTTGATCCAATTCAATGTAGTGGAGTCACACTTTAGACTCCTCTGGCGTTACGCAAACGTAAAAATAGGTTTGCAAGTGTCTTTAGTTCAAGCCTGTATAATGTGAAAGCCAAGCGCCAGCGACTTTAGAACTTATTGATTACTTCCTGATTATTATTGTTATTATTATTATTATTATTATTATTATTATTATTATTATTATTATTATTATTTACTTTCTTGTATAACGGAATGTGTCACCCAAAGATTTTTCCATGTTCGATGCAATGGGAGCATTTTGGTCGATGGACCGATTTGTTCTGGACGCTGGAAGGTTTTGAATCATTGAAGAGGCGAAGCCGGAGGCTCTTCTTTCCCAACGCCGCCTTTAAAACCAACTTGAACCACGTGCGTTTGCCGATCATGTGACGGTTCTGTCAAGAGTCGAGGCTCTCTTCCTCCCCGAGTGTGAATTGCAGGCCTGCTGGACCGACAGGCCAGTGAATTTGTTCCGCTTAATCCACACTTGCTGTTCTTACTCCCACCCTTCCTAATAAAAGAAGCGTGGCTAAGGCCGCTCACTGCGCTTTTGACTGAAATTTAACCTTCGTGTAAACACGGAAAGCTTCCAAGTCAGGGCCGGCGGTCACATCTTGTGACCGTCGCGCTTATTATTTTTTTTCCCTCGTCAGATTTTTTTTTTTAATCCACATTCCACGCATTGGTCAGTGACGTTTTGCCGACATACGTGCTCATATGTTGTTGTTTACAGAGTCCTGCGAAGGGTGGAGGCGTTCCCGGGGCCGGATCGCTCACCACCGGTCCCTGTTTCACATCTGCTTTCTTCGGCCTGTCCTCGGTTTCAACCCAACACCTACTTGCTTTGTTCTCCGAAGCTGTTCTGGGTGATTGGTCAAGCAGATGAATAATTCATTTCTCTTGTCCCGAGTTGAGTCAGACTACAGCCACCGCTCCGTCTCTGCTTTTTCTTTTTCTTTTTTTTTTCCGTCTCTCCTCCTTTCCTCGCCCCTGGCATATCATTAAGTCCGATCGCTCCTTCGAAAACACAGCGTCTCAGCTCGCCGGACAGGGAAAAAA
Organism: Nelusetta ayraudi; assembly: GCF_046127955.1. NCBI lineage: Eukaryota > Metazoa > Chordata > Actinopteri > Tetraodontiformes > Monacanthidae > Nelusetta > Nelusetta ayraudi. The sequence continues at coordinate 5,991,330 of NW_027466058.1, read as the reverse complement.
AAAAAAAAGCCCAGATCATCAGCAGCAGCAGCTCTGTTTGCTTTAATGAAAACGAAGCAGCATCACATTTTCATTTCCTCTACAGTTCAAAAGGTCACAGTAGTCCTAGGGCAGGGGTGGGCAAACTTTTTGACTAGTGGGCCACAATGGGTTCTAAAAATTTGAAGGGGCCGGAGCAGGAGCAGATGGAAGGAGTGGTTTCTTGACCCACCTCATAGGAGAAAAACATACGTCAGGGGATACTGTATGTCGAAAACATGTGCTTTCACGAGTATTAAAAATGAACAAAATCATTGCAACAAAATGTGTCTTTGAAGCCCCACTGTCTTTAGCTCTATTGAAATGACTGTGACAAAATGGATGAAATAAAGCTATTTTATGACTCACTTACTATAAATATATTTTCTTCAAGTTTGGCGAACCAGATTAAAAAGCTTAACGGGCCGCATATGGTCCCCAAGCTGTACTGTAGTTTGCCCAGGCCTGACCTAGCCAGTGATTTTAAAAGAAAAAAAACAAAACAAACAACCCACAGTATTTGATTCTGTTGTGCATCTGTCGTGCGGGACAAAACGAAAGGTTGTGTTCTCTGGAGTCGCCGCAGCTTGTGAGGAAATGCGGGACGTTAGGGATTCCTCATGATGCTCATCACCTAAATATCAAATTAAAGCAGTGGGCTTCTCAAGTCGGGAGGAAAATTACACAACCGGCCGGCCCCCTCCTCACCCCTTCCTTCCACACTCCTCCCCCGCCCCCTCCTGTCACGAGGACGGGATCACGTCGCCTCTCAGCGCCTCTGCCAAAGCGCCGCACTAACCAGTTTGTCCAAACGGAGGCGGGGAGGAGGGGGAGCCTCGCAGTCCGTGAGGGTGACTCAGCCAGCAGTCTCCCGTGACTCAGCCTCCCGTGATAAGAGAGTTGGTTAAAAGCAGCACAGAGGACACAGGTCCCAACCGCCATCGCTAAACAACTGCACACACCCTCGGCTTAGGCGGCTGAGCATTTGGGTGCAGGTTCAACTCGGTTCCGCCGAGGAAAAGTTGCGTGGAAATGGAGCACGAGCGCATCAAAGATGAGAAAACTCATTATCATGTGCATATAAACACGGCGCATTGTAAACAATCACAACCTAGAAAACAGATGATGTGTTAGATACTGTAGGTCTATCTGTTCTTCAGATAGATAGACAGATAGATGGATGTACTTTACTGATCCCAAATTGGGAAACTACACTGTTGCAACATGAAAGACAGTATATAAAAAAAACAACAACTATAAAGTAATTACAGTAGTTACAAGAACATTCAAATCAATCTATTTACACCAAAGCAACTTTGCAAAAGACAGTCAACTTGTGCAGTGGCAGGGATCAGCAAGGTTTTATAAACCATTTGTGCATTATTTGCCATTGAGTCCAGGAAAAATGTCCAGAATGCTCTCTGTCACACAGCGGGGAAGAGTTGCAGAGGGTGATGGCTCTAGGAAGGAAGGGTTTCCTGAAGCGCTCCTTCAGACAAGGAAGCTGTCTCAGTCTCCTGGAGAAGATGCTCTACTGTCTGCGTAGTGTGTGGTGGAGAGGGTGGTCCTGGTTGTCCAACGTCCTCCCCACCACCACCGCCTCAGAGGTCTCCTGTCTGCAGCCTGTTCTGATACAATTCCAGTTTGGATACCTTGGATTCGATACCGTTTTCAGAATGCTATTTTTTTTTTATTACCAGATGCTTTAAAACCGATTTGAACAACAACGAAAGCAACACTGCAACTACAGCAACATTTTTTTTTTTTTTTTACTGGTGATTCAAATCAGCTCCTCACAATTCCTCACACCATTCCCATCCTTTGCCGCTACATCCTTGGCACACATATTGAATTTTATTTGATGTTGAGCCACACTTTGGAATCTTTGGCGTGATGCTAATTTTCATGCTAACAAACTAAAGTTTGAGAGTGTCTTTTAGTTCACGCCTGTATCATGCGAAAGCCAATTGCCAGCGACATTGGATGTTGACCTACGTGTCCCGAATGAATATTGACTCGCAGATGCTAACATTTATTTTCTTAGATATCGCAGATTATGGCACTGAAGGATGATTTGTCAATATTGGATAAGATTTGAGCATTTCGGCGGTCGGCGCAGCAAATGTATTGAAGTTTGCTGCCCATCCTTTGGTGAGAGTCACTATGAGATGCTGAAGGCATTGACTTTTAACACTCCGTTGATACACATTGATCTGCAGACATCACGATGCCCTCCCCAGCAGAGTGAAGGGTTTTTCTGATGGCTCTCTGCCCTGATCACAGCATCCAATCATCAGAATTACAGCCCTAAATTGTGTTGCTTTGAAATTTGAAACTATTTCACTTGCTCCCCTGGCTTTCATTGCTTATTTAAACACTTTTTTCCCTCAACACAAGCTGCGGCTGAATTTGACAACCTGCAAACTCGAGATCCAGTGAGCGAAATCTGTAGCGTGGGCATCGACTGGCCCCACGCGCGGTTCGCGTCTGTCAAGCGTGACAGACGTGCGAAGCAAACAAAACAAAAAAAAAAAGTTTGTCGCCAAAGCTCTCTTCCTGTTTACGGATGTGCCTTCTCAGGAGGGGTCTGCGTGCGCCGCTGATTCGCCTCCCTGCCATATTAATCAGCGCTGGCGGCCCTCTCCATTTATCACATCTCTGCGGCTGCTTTGTGATGAGCGCAACGTGATATTGGATTAGAGCCTCGAAGGAGGAGGGAGTGAGGGGGAAAAACAAAACACAAAAATGAAACCAAAGGGGGAAAAAACCCCTGACGCCTGGAAATTAGTCCTGGCGCTTTGTTTCCCTTCACGACAAAGAGCCTGATAACACGAGGACGCCGTTTGAGACGCTCGCTCGTTTCCCAGCATGGCCCCCAGCTCGGGCCCCCCAGTTTGGCCTATAGTTTGGTCCCCAGTTTGGCCTCCATCGTTGCCCCCAGCTCAGCCCTCAGCTCGGCCCCCAGCTCAGACCCCAGTTTGCACCCCAGCTCGGCCCCCAGCTCAGTTCCTCATTTAGTTTATTGAGCTAATAACCGATTTGGCAGCCGTTTCTGAAGCGGTGATTTCCTGCTGCTGGCTAATACTTTTACCCTCTTGTCTTTTTCACCTTTTACATCTACTCCGTTTTACTGCCTTACCAACCCAGTGCATCCTGTGATTCCTCTTGTACGTGTCTACCTGTCTGTGTGTCTGGAAGGACTAACTGAAATTAGCAAAAATATTATAAATCTCCCAAACTCAAGGTTCTTTTGGGGTCTGGATGGATTTCATCGTGAGGTCACCTTCTCTGCTGGTCTAAACATATTAGAACAGTTTTTTTCCTCCATATATATGATAATAAAGTTATTCTCCGCAGTCTGTTTTCTTCATGTCAAATTATCCACTTGGTTCCGCTGCTTCCATTGTTGTATATTAAGTTAGAGTTTTTTTATCCAATCGTATTTCAGCTGGCTTGTGTTGTCAGGTTGTACGAAGTCTGCCTGAGGCCAGCAGTATCGACATTGCAGGCTCCTGTCTAACTGTAAGTGAATGAAGCACAGTCAGTTGCAATAACCGATCAGATCTGGAGTCTGCCATGCCAAGGCCAGCTAGCTGAACTGGGACTGGATAAGCACTTGTGAGAGTCGAACAGATTTAACTAACCGCAGGATCCAATGGTGGGGGGGAAATCATCTGCAACTTATCATGCAAATAAGGTGGACATTATTATTCATTATTATGCATACTCTCAAAAACAAATGCAAATAATCACTTCACTTTCATTTTCAATTAGCAGTTTGTTTTGTTGTTGTCGCGGTGTCTTACGTGAAATGGCAACAGTACACAGTTAATTTGACAAATTTGTTTCAGCTCACATCGTGAGTAGTTAGTGGTACTTTTGCTGGAATTCTGAAAACCTTGTTGACTAATGCCTTAAAATAGCAATTTCTTTTTGAGCTTTGACAGTATTGATGGTATTATGAGGTGTGTTCATTTAGGTAGGACCAAGCACGACGTTACTGAAGGCCTAGATGCATAATGCACGGCCCACCACTGATGGATTTTAATGATATATACTTTTTATTTCTGTCTGCGTGTAGAATAGACATGCAGTATCAACAAAACCAAACAAAATCTTTTGCAAGGTTTTTTTTTTCTGGTTCGAGAGGAACAAGACAAGCAATATTGACAATAAGGTATAAAGGATTTGGACGCAGATTCTCTTGGTGTGTCTTGGCGTAGCAGACTAGGCTCCCTCTAGTCTTTGTCCTTTTTTAACTTTTAACGTTTAATATTGTGTATTTTTATTGGACTTAGTGATTGCCGTGTTTTACCTCGACCTTATTGGCTGCAGCTACAGCCTTGGCTGAGACTCCCTTTGAAAAAGAGCGCATTAAAATTAAAATGACTTAATTTAGATAAGATAACGATAAGGACGTACCAATGAGCAGCAGTTGATGGCATTGCATATTTTTTTTAGGACAAAAAAAATATAGCTTTGTTTGTATCGAGTATTTATGCTGAAATTATTATTATTATGAGGGGAAGAAGACCTTTTCGAAAGCGAGCTGACAGAAGTCAGGGGAGGGGCGACAGTTGCTCTGATGCTCTTTTTCCTTGTCTTTGGTCGCCGCTAGAACTCGAAGCCAAAGTCGCGCTTACAGTTTAGACGCAGGAAGGAAGTTGACTCACCAAGGGAAGGGGGTGGTAGTGTCGGGGCGCCCCGTCCCCTCTGCGGCCGCTTGCAGAAAATGCGAAGGTGTGACTGAACTGCGGTGCACCTAAGAGATCAGATTTTCCCTCCTCTTCGCTTGCTTGACGGGTGTCAGTTATCACAGACCGGCTGCCTCGGGCTCCTGCAGACCATTGATGTTCTGAGCAGGAGTCAAGGCAGCTGGTAATGATGCTTTGCTTGCTATTTTACGGGCCGCGTCGGGTCAAATGCTTGGTGTTTTATGCTGCTGCCTGTGCCATGTTATTCCCTGGGGGGGGGGTGGAAACTGTGGCCTTGCCAAAGCAAAAGTTGATTCACATGCCGTTGATTTTGGGTATTTAACATTAATGGAGTTAGTTTTTTGTTTTTCTGTTTGGATTTCACTGTTGCATTTGCTGACCTTACGGGCTGTCTTGTATTGTTTGTTCTGACTTTGGCAGCTTGGGCCTGCATAGAGTTGATGTCAGCTTAACCCTAAAATGAACAGACTGAAGGAAAACTGATATGTGTTTTATATATGTAACATTTTTGCAACCAAATCCCCAAATTTCAAGTCATTAGGTCATGTTAACCACGTGTCCTTTTCACTGCAATGTGACTTATTGTGAGTTTTATTGGTTTGTTTTCTTGTTGGTATTGCTTTTACAAATAAATACGCAGCATGTAAGTAACTTTGAGGCAGCATTTTAATGAACACTAAAGAAATTCCTTCTTGGCATAATCTTTCCTTTTGAAGCTTCCAAATGTGTCATTTTACACAAAGCAAAGCTGTGGAGATCAACTGTGTTGAAGGATTCCAGTCACGTCCCGCTGTGGTCTTGTCACGCTGAGGTAATGTAATCTGCTTTTGTGCACCGCCTGTCCTTTTGACCGTCCAGACGCCCAGACGTGAAGTCAGCGCAGCCTCCTCAGTCAGGGTGCCACCAGACGCCGGCAGTCACAGTGGCAGGGGGTGACAGGCAAAGCAGGCTCGCGGAACGACACGTCAGCTGTCAGCAGGCAGGGAAAAGACGACTGGAGAAGGCCCGAGTGTTTCCTGCGACCGCCACGTGTTTTTATGTTGTGTTTCAAAATGCCATCCGATGTTGCGTCGGCTGGGTCAGGGTGCCGCCTGTTTGCTGGCCGGGGTGGGAACTCGTTGAAGTTGGTTTATTGTCTTTGCACAAACTTGCACTAATTACACACCATATTTGTTACGTCAGCTGAGTGCTGTGGAAACAAGCTTCTACACTGCTTTTGAGTGTTGTACTCAACCGTGTCATTCCTGGGACTGGGCAACGAAAATTAGACACATTTGTGTCTCCAACTGAAATCCTACCCAATCCTAGCCGATCGTCCTGTTGAATATCAAGAAAGGAGTGATCCTTCTGTCCCAAATTCCAATGTCCAAGAGGGTAAATCTTAGCTTCTGCGAGCCAGTAGTCATTCGGCATACATGTGTCAACAGTCTAAAGCTGAAGGAACCAAAGACACTTGCAAACTTTTTATATGCGTTAGAGTGAAAATTATCACCATGCCAACGATTCTGAAGTGTGACTCCGCCACGTCATTGGAATACAACAGTTGATTTTGGAGGAAATCCTGATCTGAATCACCAGTAAATTGATCATAAAAGTTTTTTTTTTTTTTTTTTTACTATAATTGCATTGTGGTTTTGTTGCTGTCATTCAAATTTTAAAACATATGCTATCAAAAAAAGGATCCGGTATCGAAATTGACCCTATATATTCCATTGATACATTTTGTCTTTCCGACAAATTCTTTTTTTATTTTCCTGTGTCCATATTACGTGTTGTTTGCTGCCTTTCTAAGCTGCCTTTCACAGTTTGTTGTATGGCTAACAAACGAAAAAAAAGCATTCTTATCTTCTGATTGCGACGCCACAGCCGGTTTCACTTCCCGGATGCCTCTTTACCACCACGCGTCATGTTTAAACTTCAGCGTGGTTCGCCCGCCCACTTGTGTTGAAGTGATTTCGGATCGTGTCAGTTAACGTGCCTTACCTTATCGCCAGACCACATTGGCGGAAAAGGCCTTATCTGATCATGAAGGGCGGACGCCGACTGCCAACTTTCTCAGGCTTTTGATGGGCGAAGCCTCTCAAGTTGGAATGCTTTTAACTGTTCAGATCAAAAATACACTCAGATGTTTATTTAAGATATTATATTTGTCTGGACTAAGGAAAATAAATACAATATTTCAAGTTATTAGTGTCAATCAATATAGACAGAAAATGTTTATTTTAGTTAAAGTCAGTAGAAGATTCAACCCTTCAGTGTTATTGGTGCTAGTGATACTGCACATCTTTTACATCATCAGAGAGATGTTACTTCTGAACTTGCTTCATGCTCTGCATTCCTTTCCAATTAGTCTTAGTGTTATTTTTAACCTTTGTTCTTAAAGCTTTCAGTGCCCTCACCCCACTGTATTTAACAGGTTCTAGTTTAAAAAAAAAAAAAAGAAAGGAAAAAAAAAAAAACAGCCTTGAGGCCATCCAACCAATTTTTGTTGGAAGTCCCGAGGTCAAGGTGTAAAATCTGGAGTGACCCGGTATACTACTGACCTTTTTCTGTGCGGCAGCACATGCTCTCCGCAACAAGCCTCCTGCCGACACGCTTCCTCCCCTGATAAAGCCTCGCACGCACTGATTCACCATGTAGTTTAACAAATGCAGAAAAGAATGTAGGAGAAAATCACGTGAAGCCCAAAGAACTCTGTAGCTCCTACCTCTGCACCGAAAACGGTTCGAATGGCAAGAAAACGTACGGAGCGCTACGTGTGTTGTGTCACACCGCAAAGATCAAACGCTTCGCTCTTGTTCATGCTGTTGAACTGTACAGTTTCAGTCTCATCTGAGCTAATTGATTCATTGATTCATCGCGCCGAGATGAATGTGACTTTGACCCACAGTCCTGTGTCTGTGTTGACGTCTGTCTCTGTCTGTTACCAGGTCAGTCTTCAGGGGCTGGAGAACTTCCTCTGCCTCTTCCACTATGTGCAGCATCACCCCAGCCAAAGCAACAAAGACTCACTCGTATTCTGGTAGGTATCGCAACTTTTTATTTCTTTAAGTCCATGTTATTCAATCGTGTTTTGATTGGGATTTCACACCTGATTCAATTTACTTTGGTTCCCCCCCCAATCACCACCCCTCCTTAACGTTTGTTGGTTTATCGCAACTGTGTCACATCCCAGAACACTGGCCAATGAGCGTCGCGAATGTCTTCACGTGACTTGATGTTGCTGCATTTTCACCAAGTCATGAGCTCATTCTGACCACAGCCAAACTGTGCCGTGTGACAGGGAGCTGAAGCGTGAACTGTATGTTTTCTTTTCTCTATTTTTGGGCCCCGACCAAATGAGAAAAAATGCAAACGCATCAATGATCTAACTGGTATAATCGGATCTTCTACAGAGCATTATAAAAGTGAAAGAGATCTTAGTGCACTCCACAGTTATAGTCTAAATGCCAATTAATGCTCCTTTACAGTAACTATATAAAAATAGAGGCTTGAGCTCCAGAACAGTCACTGTCCACATCCAAGCAGCCGCTACTCTAAAATCCTGCATGCCATCCACTAGAGGGAACTTGATTCACACAGACCATCACTTCCCCCTTTGCTGTTGTTCACTTCCTGTGCAACCTCCTTCGAACTGCTCTGCGCCGCTTGTCTCGCTATGTTGACTGATGCAATAACATCCTATATTTCAGTCCATATAAATCAAGTTTTTGTCACTGACTTATGCAGTACTATTTTCCCAAAAGGTTGCCATCCCCCCACCCGCAATTTTCTTCTGCCCTGCTCTTTCAAACTGTGCGTTCATTCACAGTATCAACTGCTTCTGCAGACTTTGGTTCAACAGCATGCATACTTGAGCCAATTGTTGCAAATTAAGATTAAAACCAGCCAGTGAGTTGAGTTTATTATCATTATTATTATTATTATTATTATTATTATTATTATTATTATTATTATTATTATTATTTATTTATTTATTTATTTTTTTCTTCAAATGTTACAGTTGACGATACACCACCATAGTTCTACCGGATGCACGGAACACAAACTTGCTTTTGCGTTTTCTCTTTGTCTTTCCGCCGCTCCAGCACTTGAGAGGTTGCAGATATTACGTAATCGCGATGTGTCATCTGTTGAAGTGGCATGCTGCATAGATTTACATATTGATGGGGGGTGGAAAGCTTGGGACATTAGCCCCTCAAGTGCCTCTTGTGTTATTATGCTGCGCACAGCCTCGCACGACCCAAGAATTAAGTGAGGGCGTTGACATCCGTGTGTTGTCGCGGAGCGGTGATATCATTAGTCCGCATCCATTTTGATTAGTACGGCTGAAACAATGTCTGTCTTGATGTGTCAGAGCTCCGTGCAGCCATTTCAACAGGCCTTTCCCCATATCTGCAGCTTTTCTTTGTACTCGGTGATCCCGTCTTGTGTGTGCGGTAGAGGCCCAGGCGCTAGTAACGTTACACTTAAGCGGCAGGTTCCATGTTTTTAAGAAGCAGGCTGACCCTAAGCCGGTGCCAAATCAGACAATATTGAATGTTATCGTTGCTTAAATTGCCCTTAATCTCCCGGGAAATGTCCTCACTTTTACCCTCATTAAAAACCGAGAGGCTGCATAAAGTCTGCACTGTGTCTCTGCGATAATTGGAACAAAGACGCCAGAGGAGAAACTCAAAAAGTGAGATCTGTGGGAGAGATATGTGCGCAGTGGGATGAAGGAGACCAATATCTCGCTTTGCCGTGTCCTTAATTCATTATTTTCCTGGGGGCAGTGATTTAAAAATAATTTGAGTCTGGCAGCACAGTAAGCAGTCCGGATAATGATTTTACTCGGTAAATTAGAAAAATTGCCAATTAAAGTTTTTTTTGTTTTGGTTTGGGTTATTTTTTTACAGTCACAATCCTTTCTTATTGTGACGCAATTCTGTTTTTTAAGTTGCTCGGGGAAAAGGTGAACAATTTAGGATGTTGCCACAGCAATAATAATAAAAAAAACTACATTTAACAAGATAAGCAGTACAACAAAGTTCTGCTCTGATCTATTCTCCTCTGGATTTTCACTTGGCCATATCATTTTTTTGTGGCCCTAAAACAACGTGTCTCAACACTGGAGAACTGGACAGACTTGCAGTAGTTTGAGTTCTCTCCCCCTGTGCAAGGCAAGAACAGTTACAAGGTTTAGAAAGTGTCACCTCTGTCACATCAGTGGTAAATGGGTCACGTTTCAACAACTCTATGAGTATATCCCTTTAAGTTACATGGCCTCAAATTTCCCCCAAAACTTTAAACGTGTCATAAAAATGTGGTAAACAAAGCATTTCCTCATCTGTGGCTTAGAAACTGATTTGTGTAATGGTGATGGTTTTTATTGAAGAAGTGAAAAGACGATTTTCAAGGAAGAACCATGTAACAGAAATTGGTGCACGATATGTTTTCGGGGCTTTGTTTGCAATTTATTTATAATTCAGAGTCTCCGCGCCTAATTCTCAGGAACTCTTTTGCCTTTTTGGCTCATCTTATAGCCCCTCCTCCAGGTTGTGTCGTTTCAGCTGTGATTGTGTGTCAGAAAAAGGCATTTTCTGCAAATGAATGTTGGGCTGTGGAGGTCTTCTGCAGGGCCCTGGGGGCTTGCCTCTATTCCCCAGGCCAGTCCCAGTCCCAGTCCTGGACATGTGACATCACATGCTTTCATGTGATACGCCGATCTTCTGCGAATCTGGAAGGCTTCCATTTGAAAATTCCAATTTAATGGAATTTGCGCCGCGGAACAGAAAATTCAGTCAGCGGCCGCGCAAGGAGGTATGCAGCCAGAGCCAGTGGAACTGCTGCCTCGTTGGGGGAGAGCGCACAATGATTGGAAGGAAACGGCTCGGCCAAGCGACGTTTGGTAAGAGCTGAGTCTACTACTGTGCGGCTTGTGGCAGAATTTAGCGCGGCGGACGTTAATCATCCGGCGCCGGTCCGCTGTCCTGACGTAGTTTTGGATCCGAGTGGTAAAGATGTGAACAGCGAGTTGTGCGGCCGTCGGGTGGAGTCATTTCGCTGCCTTGTCGCCGGACTTGAGGTGTGTTCAGTGGACTAAGGGAAATTGGAGTTGTGTGCCATGTTGACATGTTGTATTGGTACGTTTGATTGGGACTTGGTTGGTACACATGGCCACTTGTCTGGGAATGTAAGATTTACCTTCAGTTTGAGTGCGGTTGGAAGATGAGGTGTCACATGCATTTTTTTTTTTTGTTGTCAGATTATCTTTCTGTCTGGTGTGCAACAGGCTCAGAAATGAATGTGATGGATCACTTCCACAAAGTCCTACACTCTATATTAAAGGGATCTTTCAGAAAACTATTTGAAATCAATCATCAACATATTCAAAGCATTTGCCATTTTGCATTTTTTTTTATATTTTTTTTCTAGCCTTGGATTGTGAGCCAATTTAATAATTGTGTAGGTGTCAACACATGTATGTAACACACGTCTTCTCAGTTTCAACAAGCTTCCAAACAGTTTTTTGAACAAACCATTCTTTGCATCTGAAGAAACTGTTGCAGAATGTTGCTACCAATGTAATTGTTACATTGAATTACTTTTAATGTTCGGAGATAAATTGAAAAATCCCTGTTTTTAGTTATTTAATAATATATTAACCGTAACAGTTTTTATTTTTTCTATTTATTTAAACAAAACAATTCAACGCTAACACAAACCTGATCTTATTATCTGCACCTTTACCCAAAGAAATGAGTTTACAAAGGGCTTAAAAGCATCCACAACAACACAATAAATCTCAAAATATTCCTAACAATAACATATAATGATAGCGAATAATAAAATAAAATAGCTGTCCTACAAAGCTTACAGACACATTCTACTTTTGGTACAATTCCCTTTTACACTTCTGCAAAGAAAACCACAAATCTGACTTGATTATTTATTTTCCGTGACCGTCAGAGACAAACATATTTCTTCAACATACTGTCTGTTATTGACCTTTTCAATGTATGTAAATAGTGATTTGGATTCTTTGTTTTCTATGCTCATGTGTTCCATAAACTGATTCCTTTTACTGGTCAGAGAGATGATCTCTGACCACCTGATTCACCTTGTACTGGTCACTTGGTCCTGAAGGCTCAGACTTCAGAGATGTTTCACTTTTACGGTCCATGAAAACAGCTTTCAGGAGGAGATATTCAATAGATTTCTCTGTTTTTAAACGGCAGCCTTAAAGTCCAAGAACAAAAAATGCCCGGGTTGATTTCGGTGACTGCGCGGCGGCTCCTTGATGGCCTCCGTTCTCTTGCAGCTCAGACATGAGTGGCGCCAGCAACACCTTGGCCAGGGAGTTCCTGACGGACGTCCATCAGCTGTGCAGCGCCGTGGCCCAGAGAGCGGAGGCGCGGGACGAGGATGAGGAGGAGAGTCACATGGTGGCGCTGGGCGAGTACCTGGTCAGGGGGCGGGGCTTCCTGTTGCTTAGCACCCTGGACTCCATCATCGATCAGGTATGAGTATGAGAATCAACACAAAGTGATTAAGATTTTTTCATATTTGTCCTTATCATGTGAGTGATAGGACCTGCCTGTTGGTGAAGCAGCTTTTCAAACACTCCATTCATTCATTCTCCCCACTGGTATCATCGGCATACTTGTTTGTCTCCTGTTGTGGCTTGCACAAGAGGAAATGAGATCGACAGGCCATGTGCGTTGTTTGATTTTTTTTTTTTCTCACACTTCTTCATTCTGCTTCTGCTATCAATACCTGGACTTCCAACACATTTACGACCTAAATTCACAACTGTGGTCATCACTTCAATAAAAGCCCTTCATGGGATAAACATTATTCGTGTATCCGTCTGACAGCATTAACAAAATATGAAAATATTTCTTTTTGTAAAGACATTTTATTGATCAGTCCAGGGAACTGGTCATACGATGGCAGACGCTCGTCTTATTTCATGTCATCAGCAGTGAGCTCTGGATCCTAAAGTGTGATTTATCTATATATATATAAAAAAAATGCATACCTTAACATCTGACTGACCCGGTATCAATCTGGTCGGCAAAGCGTTTTAACGAGGTTTAGCAGGTGACTTGTGCGAAACTCATTCGATTCACGAGAACATTAAAAACACTGGTGTCACCCCTGATGCAGACGAAGCTTTCGTTCAGGTCAAATTGGACCAAGAGAAACACAAAAGAGATTTTTTTTTTAGCCAGAGCTCAAAGGTCAGCGTTCTAATATGTAACAGACTGCAGCGTTAAAGGATTTTGTTGAAACTATGATGCAATTGTTTGCTTGTTTTTGTTTTAAAGTCATGACAATTGGCTCCTCTCCCGCCCCAATCCTGCGGTCATGTATTGTTCACAGCTCTAGAGCAGATTTGACACGTATTCATGTTCAATGTAATGCGTACACGTGTAGGCGTATCACAAGCTCCTGCCTCGTGCGTCATCTGTGACCCAGAAAGTTTCGAGCCCATTAGGGGCCCACGCTCAATGAATATTTATTCATCTGCAGCGTAAGAGAACTAGTGCTAATTTCCTATCTGAAATAACATCTTGCACTTTCATTTAGTGGCCTTTAAACATTCATGAGAGCCCCTTTGCTGAGTCATTAAATTTACAAATGGAAAACCTTCGCCACTGTGGTCGTCCGTGTTTGATTCTACGCATTTATTCTGAATCAAAATATTATATTCATATATATATATATTCAATATTATATTACATACAATATCATAATATATACTAAAATTGCTCAAAATAGTAACAAAAAGTTTGATATTATATAATGTAATGACAGAAAGTTTATCTTTTTTAAATTGTGGGTTATCATGTGTGAGCAAATGATTGTGCAGTACAGTTGATATACATTTCTTTAACATCAGACAGAAAGAACAACAACATATGAATGAGCGTTTGAGAAATAAATAACAACGACAAATGCATTTTGATTCTTGGGCCGATCGTCCCGTCAACCCAGACGGGGTTGAAACGTTACTCGCGCGTAGCCTGTTTTTTTTTTGACGGTTTGGTAACGTCAGAAACTTGATCTTTTTAAATTGTCTCAGCGTGACAGACTAGGTTAATTGCTTTTAATTAACACAAGGAGCCTGTTCTCTCCCTACTGTGAGGTATGCCCTGAGCACATGTGACATCCCCGAGGCCTTAGAAGCAAGATTTCACATAACTGCTACATTGCCTTCTGCCTAACTCGCAGTGAGGATTTAAAAAAAGAAAAAAAAAAAAAGGGAACAAGATAAATAAATGCAAACCGCTCGAGGCCAAAGTGTCACTTGCTCTTGGGAGGGGGACGAGATTTGGATTCAACTTTCAGTCGGATGTTTTAGCTGAGGAGGACCGAGGGCTTCTCTTTTCGGGAGTGTCTCCGCAGGGAGAGGCAGGAGGTGCTTCTAGGTAACCGCACCATGTTTTATTGCTCTCTCAGGAACTGACCTGCCGGGAGGAGCTGCTCACTTTGCTGCTGTCTCTCTTGCCGCTCGTCTGGAAGATCCCCGTGCAGGAGGAGAAAGCCCCAGGTCGGTACCCAGACAGGGACTTCTTGCGCTACTGCAGCACATATCTTACTGTTGCCAGCCTTCATGGCATCTGACCGCCTAACAGTTTGTGACTAATAACTTTCTACGCTTCATTTTTGTGAGCAAAAATAAAAAAAAATCTTGAATTGGTGTCACTTGATTTACAGCAGTTTCTTAGTTTAAAAAAAAAAAAATCATTTGGACACAGACCTGTAAAAAGCGAACCATCCCCTCTATATTTGTACATTTGCGTTATTTCCCCCCATCACTTGCACAGCGCTGGATCGCTGAGGCCCATCAGTGATTCAGCGCTGGGTTCAGTGTACGTGTGTGAAGGCACTGGAATGTGTACACATTGATTTTCCCTAAATGGCATCTGCGATGTTCCCAAGAAGTGACTCGTATATAATTTCAGCGCCACAGTGTGCCCGCTGCGCTCTCCGCTCCTTTGGAGATGGATAATTCATTTGTAAATTATAGCAACCGGCTGAGTCGCTACTATTTTTTATTTATTTATTTTTTCGCTGATTGTGTGCGTTGCAACTTGAGCGGCTGCAGCCGCCGCGGGAGCCTGTGACCTCCCGATCACACTGGCATTTAGTACAAGACTGTTGATCCTCTCTTACATGCACCCTAGACATTTTTCTTTAATTAATTCCTACTCACTCCTTCTGCTTACATAGGGCGAGCGCTGACAGGCTCTCGGGCTTTATTATATTTACTATTAAACAATGGATTTTAATGCCTGAGTGATGTTCACTGTGTCTTCACAAGATATACACGATTATTATCATTTTTTTCCTTTATCGCAGACACATGACCGTTTCATGACGTCATCTTCGCACATTGACATGTTTCAAGGGAGCCTCCGCCTCCCTCAGAAGCTCACCTGGGTGGTGTTGTGTGACACGTTTACATCAACTGCTATCACAGAGGTGTAACCCACCTGTCAAAATCTGACAGGTGGGACCTGTCGGTCCGCTACTCCCTCCTAGGACGGTGCTCCCGCCATGGGAGAGCATAAAACCCTCGTCCCTGTTCATCGTCCTCGGCCTTCGCTTTCTTGTTGTTTTCCTGTATTGTGACTCTGACCTGATACCAGCTGATATAAACGCGTGACACAGCTTCTGAGGAAGACGGAAGCTCCCGTCGAAACATGTCACGGTACGAAGGTAACGTGTAGAATAGTCAAATTAGAAAGTACAAATTCATTTTGAGCAATTGGATGCTGAATTACAAATTATAATTGGTGCGTTTTCGCTATTAATAGTGAGTCTATGTTTTAAATCTATTGCCTTTGCGTGCAAGTTTGAAAAGCAGCAGCCTGTTACCACTGTGCGTATTTACGTCTTGGATGGACGACCTCTTGTATCTCCAGAGTTAGTCTGACCGGCGCTCCTGTGTGCTTGACAGATTTCACCCTGCCGTCCTTACTGGAGGTATTCCTGAGCCGGGAGATAAAGGCCACCCCTGTCAGAGCCGGACTGAAGGCTGCGGCCGATGATCCGCACAGCGGGAAGAAGTCCCGCCCGGGCAGCGGCTCCTGGAAGTCGCGGCGGTCTCGCAGGATAGCGCAGAGGTACTCGGTGAGGGATGCCCGCAAGTCCCAGGTCTCCACCTCGGATTCGGATGACACTCGAGACGACAAAGGCGCCTCGGGACCCGGTTCCAGGAGCCGCAGGTCGCACGGTTCCACCCTCCGTGTGAGCTACCAGCATCACCTTCCCCAGACCGCCCAGGCGCCATCTTCAACGACCACCACCACCACCACCACCGCAGCGGAGACCATGAGCGCGCCGTACCTGCACCCTCGGGTCCCCGGGACCCAGATGAAGGACACCGAAACCCTCACGGACCCGGCGGCAATATCCATTTTCAACCGCATGGAAAACTCGCCCTTTGACCTCTGCCACGTGCTGCTCTCCCTGCTGGAGAAGGTCTGCAAGTTCGACATGAGCATCAACCACAACCCGGGCCGGGCGGTGAGCGTGGTCCCCACCCTCACCGAGATCCTCACCGAGTTCGGCGACTGCTGCGCCCCGGGGGGGATGGGCAACGGGGGAGGGGCCGGGGCCGAAGAGCTGGCCGGCGGCTGGACGGAGGAGCCCATCGCCCTGGTGCAGCGGATGCTCCTGCGCACCATCCTGCACCTGATGTCCGTGGACGTGAGCCAGAGCGAAACCCTCCCGGACAGCCTGCGGCGCAGCCTGACCGACCTGCTGCGGGCCACCCTCAAGATCCGCAGCTGCCTGGACCGGCAGGCCGACCCCTTCGCCCCCCGGCCCAAGAAGACCCTGCAGGAGGTGCAGGAGGACTTCTCCTTCTCCCGGTACCGCCACAGGGCGCTGCTGCTGCCCGAGCTCCTGGAGGGCGTGCTGCAGGTGCTGCTGGGCTGCCTGCAGGCGTCGGCGCCCAACCCCTTCTTCTTCAGCCAGGCCCTGGAGCTGGTCCACGAGTTCGTCCAGCACCGCGGCCTGGACCTGCTGGAGGCCACGGCGCTGCGGCTGGAGTCCCTCAGCAGGGCCCGCGACTCGGACGTGGTGGGCGAGGCCTCGGAGCGGCTGCGCGGCCTGATCGCCGGCGTCTTCCGGATCATCAGCGCCGTCAAGAAGGCCAAGTCGGAGCAGCTACACCAGTCGGTGTGCGCGCGCCGCCGCCACCGCCGCTGCGAGTACTCGCACTTCCTGCACCACCACCGCGACCTGTCGGGGCTGCCCGTGTCGGCGTTCAAGCAGGCCGCCGGCCGGAACCCCTTCGAGGAGGAGGCGGACTGCCGGGACGGCGCGGAGGGCGACTCGGAGGTGCGCTACCCGGAGCGCTGCTGCTGCCTGGCCGCCTGCGCCCACCAGTGCCTGCGGCTCCTGCAGAGGCTCTCCCCCGGCGGCCCCGCAGTGCTGCAGGTGCTGGCCGGGGTGCAGGCCGTCGGCATCTGCTGCTGCATGGACCCGCGCTCCGTGGTCGGCCCCCTCCTGCACGCCTTCAAAGCGCCGGGGCTGCGCAGCTACCAGTCGTACGTCCTCAGCGTCCTGTGCAGGCTGATCCTGGACCAGCTTGGCGGCGGCCAGCCATCGGAGAAAGCCAAGCTGGCCTCGTGCAACATCTGCACACTGGACAGCAGCCAGCTGCCGGGCCTGGAGGAGACCCTGCAGCACGGCGACCCGTCGTCCGCCCCCACCGCCCTCTGCTACCGCTCCCAGGGCATCCTGCCCAGCGGCGGCGGGGCCGAGGACATGCTCTGGAAGTGGGACGCCCTGGGCGCCTACCAGGAGCTGGTCTTCGGCGAGGACTGGCAGCTGAGCCAGCAGATTGCCGGCCACATCTGCCACCTGACGCTGCGGGGCAACGCCGTGGTGCAGTGGCAGCTCTACACGCACATCTTCAACCCCGTCCTGCAGAGGGGGGTGGAGCTGGCCCACCACGCCCAGCAGCTGGGCGTGTCCACCGTCTGCACGCAGGTGTGCAGCTACCACAAGCAGTGCCTCCCTGTGGAGGTTCTCCTCATCTACCTGCAAACGTTGCCCGCTCTGCTGAAGTCAAAGTAAGTGACTTTTTGTTTGTCTTTTCGTTTCTTTTTCCCCCCTTAACTCAGAATTAATTTGCGTGACCTTTAAAGGTCCTTCGTCGTACCCTTTTCACATCTTTTTTTCATCTCAGTGGGGCAGAATTGCATTATCTAAATAAAAGCTTCTCCAGAAACACTCGCCACAAGCCCTTTTGCTAATGCTGATGATTTGTTATAAGCCACCACGTTTGCAAACAAACAGAAAGAAGCTTGTTTTGAGGTGGTCTCAGCGGGTGAAACGGACATCTGGCTGCTGGGAATGTTGCCCTCTGTGACCGAGATGTCTCCCAGAATTGTGTCATTTTGCACAGAGATTAGTGTTAGAAAAGATTATGTGATTATTTTTTTTTACAAAGCTATTACAAGACCTTTAACACCTGTCCTTTTCTAATGATTTTTGTAATTGCGTGTCTTCAAAATCTTTCCGTTTAATCTCCCTTTTTTTTTTTTTTTCAAAATCTAATTTGCATTAAATTTCCAAAATGACCAAATATCAATGTCACAGTCTGAGGTTATGGTCTTTATTGTGCCCCTTTGACTTTGCTAAAAAAAATGTAACAAATCCACTAAATCCACTAACTAAAGCGAGAAACCTAATCCACTCTGAAGTTGGTCATTAGAGCTGTCTGCCCAGGTCATTTCTAATTGATCGCAAATTAAAAATGTATCATGTCTTTGTGGACAGAATGAGAGATGGGAGATAATTGGCTGCTTACATAACACTGTTACGTGTGTCTATGTCCAGGCCGAAGCGGGCCGCCTTGTTTGCTTAGCGAATTCAAACAAAGGAGCCGCCCTGATTCACTCACTAGACTCACTCTTTTTCATTGTCTTTGTACAAACTAATGTAGTCCTCAGGTACCGGCAAAAAATGTAAACATCTTTATCTTTATTTCATGTTGAATAAGGTGTGCATGCAAGTTACATGGATGAAACAACATGCCTCAGTATCGCTTCAGTCTGATCTTTTGACCCCCCCCCCCCCCCCGCCCCCCCCAACCTCCACTCCCAATGGGATTCTTCCACATTTGGCAGCAGTGCGCTGTGCACATGACTCTGCATTAGCTTGTAAGGAAGACGCCGCAGGCACTTGGGCATGAACAACTCCCCCCCCCCCTCTTAGCTGGCTGGCTCTGCTCGCTGAACTTTTCTCTCTGCCCTCGGGAGTCGTTCCGCATCGTGAGTCAGCAGTGCCACACAGGCAAGACATAAGACAATGCTGCACTTTTTTTTCTCTTTTTTTTTTTCCAGGAATGTGATGTTTTTAGCCTTGCTGAGCGACCAGTTAGCAAGGCTAAACAAGTGCAGTTCAGATACAGGTCGCGGGTGGGGAGCTTTCTCACTCCCTGTCACTGGTTCTACTGCCAGTATCAGATTTAGACCAGGTGGACTTAAAAAAAAAATAAACAAAAGATTTAGGAGATTTAGAGTCTGAGATTGTGCACAGTATTTTATATATTTGCATCTTTTTCTGTCTCTCTTTTTGGGAGTTTCTCCTCAGATGTACCCGATGAAAGGGAGCAGGTTTGCTCTGAGCGCACAACTTGAGCTGAGCATCTGTTGTGCGCTCACAGAGAATCCCCACGCTGTGATTAAACCGCTTCTATTCTGGTCTCTGATCAGTTCCGCCGCATCTCTTAAGAGCAAATGTTGATTTGACACTTCTCAGATGTTCTTCTTTTAATGTCATGTGCCATGTGCCATTTCACTAGTAGTTTTTTTTTTTTTAATGTGTTGCTGTACCATCTCCTCTGTACAGCACACTGTTTGTTATAGCAGTAAACAAAATAAGGTGAAATGTCAGCTTTGTTCTCATAAATATTGTATGACTCACTTTGACTGTTTTGACACAGCATGAGATAAATTCAGATTTATTTTGTTGTTTTGAAAAAAGACCATCAGATCGTATTGAACGGATTGAAGGAGTGAGTCAGCCGTTTTTCCTACATCTAATGCTGGTCTCCATCTCGTTCATCATGTTCAAAGAAAATTATTCGCTTTCAGGGTTCTTATATCTGTGCTCTGATGGTGACAAATGGCACAAATTGTTCTCGTATTCGGGACGTTTTCTCTGACTGCTGCATTTTTAGAGTTTGAACGGCTGGCCAACGCTTTACAATAGAAGTCTTCCATCGTAATAACAATTTTCCAGAGGGGATTGAAGGCAGTTTTCTTTGGAAACATTATAAATCCTTTTAATGTAAAGTCTTCACTCTGTAGAAACTCTTGCCTATCAATTGGAGTGTTTCCATTTCGCAAAATAAAAGCGATATTTCTAAAATTTCGACAAAGTACAATTGCAATTTGCAGGTGTTTCCATCGAATGGTGTGAAGCACTAAAGTCGAAATTCTCGTAAAATCTCGTCTCACGAGATTCCGAGAGTTACGTTTCCTTTTATTTGTTTACGTTTCCTGTCAAGAATAGTTTTTTATATTTTTCTCCTTGATTACTTGTAAAAAAAAAAACATCTCTCTCCTCCTCCTTCCAAACATGACGCATCATTTTTACTTGAAGTTAACTGGTCATGTGACCCCGTATGTCGCATCCGGTGATGCCAATTTCCATTATACTTTTGCGATATATCTCTCTATGGATACGTCTGAAAAACCACCTCATGAGAGCATAAAAACCTTTTAGCGGTAATTGAGAGATTTTTCAAATTTTAGGTGTTTCCATTACCGTTCTTTTATTGCAATATTTAGATTTTGCACAACTCTAGTTGTCAATGAAACGCAGTTAATTACTTTAATGAATGCAAAATTCTCCTTATGTTTCCTGCTGCAGGGTGATCAGAGACCTCTTTGTCAGCTGCAACGGCCTCAACCAGGTGACGGAGCTGGTCCACCTTGACCAGACCCGCTCCTTGGCTCTGAAGGTGTTCGAGACCCTCATCATTGGCACGGGGCAGCAGCAGGCCGACAGGGTGCTGCAGGAGCTGGAGAGCGCAGACGCCGAAGAGGGGGAGGCCATCCTGGGCCTGGCCGAGGAGCTGGTGTCCCGGGGGACCGGAGAGGGACCCCAGAGCCTCAGCAAGTTCTACGAGGGCCTGAAGGAGGCGTGTCCCTGCCACAAGGGCCGCAACGGGCAGAGCCGGGGGGCCGGGCGCAGCCGGGCGGAGACTCACCTGCACGTCATCAACCTCTTCCTGTGCGTGGCCTTCCTCTGCGTGAGCAAAGAGGCCGACTCGGACCGGGACTCGGCCAACGACTCCGAGGACACGTCCGGCTACGACAGCACGGCCAGCGAGCCCCTGGGCGGGCGGCTGCCCTACCTGTCCCCCGACAGCGTGGCTCTGCCGTCCAGGGAGCAGGTGCGGCGGGCCGTGGAGGTCTGGTCGGTATGCCAGTGGATCTACATGTCCAGCCCCTTGTTCCAGAGGCAGTTCTTCCGGCTGGGAGGCCTGGACGTGTGTCTGCGCCTCACGGCCATGGTCATCCAGAAGCTGTCCTGCAAGGCCAAGGACGGGAAGCCAAAGAAGAGGAGGGACGGCAAAGGAAAAGCCAGCCCCGACTCGCTCAGACTGGACGAGTCGAGCCACGACGCGGCCAACAGCCCTGCCGACGGAGTGACCAAAGATCCAACCAAGAGGCTGGAGGAGGAGTGGCAGCTGCACAGCATCCGTCTCCTGGAGGCCCTGCTGGCCATTTGTTTGCACAGTGCTAACTCCACACTACAGAGGGCCGAGCCCGAGCTCTCCTATCAGGTATGTAGTTCGCTTCCTCCCGTCTTGTATCGTCCTCCAGCTGCGAGGGATAACATTTTGACCGGCTCTGATGAGATGCATCTCGTCTCGCCCACGGCAGCTGCAGTCAGTGGAAGAGATGCTGCTGGAGGTGCGGGACCAGCTCTCTCGCTCAGGGGTCGTGAACTCTGACCTCGCCATTCCCTTGTTCGACTCCCTCCTGAGGGTGGCGCTGGCAGACGTGTCGTCCACCGCCGAGCTGCCTGAGGAGAAACCGGACAGGGTGAGTGAAATGCAAAGATACTTACACACCAAGAAACCACCCAGAAACGTGCACATTGGGCCAAAATTGTTCGTAGGTGGGAATGTGAGTTTGTCTTGTCACACCAGTATAGCTGCGATCTGGCTCTTTGGCAACAGCCCCTCCAACCCACCTCACCCTGGCACTGAGTACAGGATCGGTGATGAACGGATAAACAACATTCATAACAACTGCTTTTGCAGCGCCTTTATTTCACATAGAATGCACATCAAAGTCAGGTTCCAGTCTGCCCCCGAGCCCTGAGCTACAGATGGTAGAAAAAGCCTATCTGATGTGAGCGTTTATATTTGCTTGCTTGAGCCACAAGAGAATAAATGGGGAGAAAACATGTTGGGTGTAGCAGGCAGCTTGCTATGGGCTGTACAAAGCTTTATTGAAAGAAATGTTACTTAATATCGATCCATCCATTTTCAATACCAGCTCCCTCCTGCACTTCCTCCTGCACTTCCTCCTATTTCAGTGGTTATTTAATATGATACAACATATTGTAAATATATTTTATTTATATTCATATATTCATTATATTCATTTTATATCTGCGCATTTATATATATATATATATATATATATATATATATATATATATATATATATATATATATATATATATATATATATTCCTTATTCTTATACACAAATAACATATACACACTATATGTATACATATGTATGTATAAGATTGTATAAGAATAAGGAAGACAAAAAAAGCAGCATGGTAAACATGCAGTCACAGTGGTTGTGACCTTATTGTGACATGTCGACATATAGGATGTGTAGTGACAGGTTCAGTGTGGGAGCGTAAGATGTCGCCTTAAAGGGACGTTTCTCTGAGAAGTGAAGTTCTACCCTGTTACTCATCACTCCACAGACACAGAGTGAGGTGAGTAAGTTCAGCGGCGTGACTGCAGCAAGCGGCTTCAGTTCCAGTTCTTCTGCGGTGGTGAAGCTCAATGACACTTTTTGTCCATTCTGGAAGTGTCGGTGTCAGAGCCGTCTTCGGCATCGGGGTGTGTAACAAAGGAGTGAAATTTAGATTTCAGGCCTGTTGAGCCTCTGGCAAGGCAGGAACCACAGTTATACAAACTTTGGCTTCCTCAGATGAATAATGCGTTGTGTTCACTGCCCTCAAATTTCATCGCCAGCTAATCGCTCTGGATTAAAATACCGGCGGTGCTTATTTTGAAAGTGACCGCGTAACGCAGGGAAAACAGTTTCAGCACTCCCCACCCCCTTCCTGCCGCGTTGCCAAGCAGCTGCGTCCGACGGACAACAAACCAGCAGACGTAAATAATGACGGCTATTGTATGGACGAATTAGTGGGTCACAACACACCAAGGCATCGCGTTGTTCAGAGCCGCACAGTGGCCGCTGTTGTTTCAGCGCTTGCATGTCGTCGTGAGTTGACATTTATCCCACACACGGCAAGGCACCCTCGCTGGCAAGAGTGTGAAGGAAAAGCCGCTGTTTTGTTTGAGTCAGTCGGGACGCA
Source organism: Nelusetta ayraudi (assembly GCF_046127955.1). Lineage (NCBI taxonomy): Eukaryota > Metazoa > Chordata > Actinopteri > Tetraodontiformes > Monacanthidae > Nelusetta > Nelusetta ayraudi. Next base: position 5,968,003 of record NW_027466058.1, on the reverse strand, counting down.
GTGGACGGTGCTGACCAAAATACTCCCATCCTATTGATTATCGAAAATCTAACATCTTTCAGTGCCAAATTCCCAAATCCAAGAAATACATTTTAGCATCTGCAAGCCAATAATCATGCCATAGATTCTAAAGTGTGGCCCCACCTTTTAGGTGGTTCAAAATAAAGCTAAATGCAACATTTAGGCCAAGGATGCAGCAGCCAAGGACGGGATACAACTAACTTAATCTGAATTACCAGTTAAAAAAAAACATTTTAAGATTTGTTCTGTAACTGCAATGTGTTTTTGTTGTTGTTCAAATGAGGTTTTGACCTGAAGTGTAAAAAGAGTTTTGTTCTGCAACCTGTGTTGAAATCGGCATTGTGCTTCAAGCGTTTTGAATGACACTCAGCCCTACTCACATGTTGCATACGGTGCTTGGCTGGCAGCTCTGACACAGGCGGGGGATTTAGCATTTTATATAATAGATTTACTTCGTTGTTTGTCACAGAGGGCGCCAGAGTGTGACGCTCACCTCCCTGCTCCACTGCTGCGGTGCTGGGAAACTCCTCAATTAGTCGACCACAACAAAGTTTGCCCACTAAGGGGATTAATCGGCGAAAAACCTTTGCTTCCGCGCCCCCCTCCCCCCCGTCTCGCTCGCTTTAAAGCTGCTTGATTGTTGTAATTAAACAGAATAAAGGTGCATTACAGCGAAGCCTCCTCTTCATACTGTTGTGTTCAGCCGTGCAAGCGCCCGCTGAGCGCGCACACGCATACACACAGCATGCGCGATGACTGAGCGTTCACGTGAAGGAACTGGGCCGCGTTAGCGCGAGTCAGCTGCTGTTTGTCTTATGACCAAAGCATTTTTTTCCCCTCTCACAAACATTTTGTTGTTAAAATTATTTGCCTTTCCGTGGCAAGAGCTCCTGTTTTCTGGGAAAGTAATATTTTTTCGGTCAGTAATTTTTTTTTGCTTTGTTTTGTGTTAGATTTTTGTGTTTTTTTTGTGTGTGTGTGTGTGTGTGTGTGGTTTTTTTTTTTTGTTTTTTTTTGCTACAGCGGGATGGAGTGAGTGGTTGTGAAACGGACCTTCTCCTTAACGCTCCTGTCTTGAATGTGGTTGTCTTGTGCAAGATCCTCTCCGCTCGCCTGTCGTCTTTATAAAAGTCCTCTTCTGCTTGTGTCCGTCTCTCTCTCTCTCTCTCTCTCTCTCTCTCTCTCTCTCTCTCTCTCTGTCTCTCTCTTCCTGTCAGAAGCTCCAGGTGTTGACGGAGGGGGCGGTGCCGGCAGGCGATCTGTCTGAGGAGGTGGACGAGGCGCAGAGCTGCGGCGCCAAGCCCCCCGGGGAGGAGGAGGCCTACGACGCTGACAGCGAGAGCAACCCCGAGGAGATGGCCAAGCAGGAGGAGGGTAGGTACACACACACACACGCACACGCACACCTGTTTGCACTGCGCACTACGCATCTGTCTATACACACTTGGCTGCTTTGTTATTATTGGACGTGTACTTCCTCAGTGTGCAGCATTTTTAGTTTTTCTCTTCTTTCTATCTTTCTTTTTTGCCCTCCGTCCCCTTTAACGTTTTTTTAAGCAAGCAACAAATGTCAACTGATTCGTCTTGATGGATGGGAAGGTCATGTTGTTGCTTTTTAACACGTTAACCTGGTGAACACCGGCCTTGGGAACTCTTGCTTCTCCCACCACTGGGCCCATACATAGTATGGAATGGAGATGCTGTATCCACCGTGTGTGTGTGTGTGTGTGTGTGTGTGTGTGTGTGTGTGTGTGTGTGTGTGTGTGTGTGTGTGTGTGTGTGTGTGTGTGTGTGTGTGTGTGTGTGTGTGTGGCATTTTCCGCTCGAGCACGTAATACCTCGTAAGGTGGGAAAAGGTGGATTTAGCTTCAAACGCATTGAAACTTGCCATTAGCGACTGCATTTGCTTGAGCTGTTCTTCTTTCAGTCTGTTTTTTACAGCATCATTGTGGTTTCCACATTTTCTGCAATGCACGCAAGCCACAAACCCACCGTGTGTGTGTGTGTGTGTGTGTGTGTGTGTGTGTGTGTGTGTGTGTGTGTGTGTGTGTGTGTGTGTGTGTGTGTGTGTGTGTGTGTGTTAGTTTTTTTAAGCCCACGGCGAGTGTCTTGTTTATATAACTTGACCTCCTTCCTCCCCCCTAGTCCAACTAAGAACCTGCCCTCCTTCATTCATTCCATCAGAACTAATCCATTGTTTCACAGCGTTCAGCAACTCCGTCGCCCCGTGAGCCGGATCTTGTGATTTTCTTTTTTCTTCTTTTTTTTTTTTTTTTCAAAATCCCGACAGAATGGAAAAGTTCCTTGAAAATCTGGGGGTAAAAAATCAGTTAGCGGCCAATGCCGACGGTCATTCAGAACCGGAAAAAATAAGTTCAACCCCGCTGAAGCGGCAAAGGCCGAAACATGCTGGTTTTCGCTCCGGTCCACTTTTGAGCTGAGAAGTTGTGCAACGGGAGCCGCAGTGAGCTTCCCAAGCAAGAGGAGGTCCCAGTAGCTGCGCTGGGCTGCTCTCCTGTAAATCATGTGGGAGCTGCCATGCTTCTCCGAGCCTGGTGAGCCTGTGGCCGCAGAGCTGAGGCTTAATTCGTTTTTACGTGCAGCTTCCAAGACGGATGTTTTTCGCGCCTGGTGACGGTGGAGCTGCTCGAGCCTCGTTGCCTGCCAGTATTTTCACCATTTGGATGTTTGGACGTTTATTTTCCAAGCCCGCGCTCTGATCGCTTCGTGCTGTGTCGTTCCCTGCAGAAGTGAAGGTGGATTTCGCCGCGCTCCGCGAGCTGGCGGTGCTGGCGGACGGGCCGGGGCGGGGCGTGCTGCTCTTCCCGGAGATCTGCACCATGGAGCTGCAGCTGCTGGCCGCCGGCTCCCCGGACCTGGATGTGCTGAGCCATGTGTTCCACAGCCTGCTGGGCGCCGTGCGCGCCAACCCCCACAACGCCACGCTGCTTTACGAGCAGGTCAGCCTCGGCCGCCTCGGCCCCTCCGCTGCCACCGCCTCTCCCTCTCTTATTCTGTTCTCTCCTCGCTGTGATCGCTATCGCTGATTCATGTCCTCTGCTCGTCACAGGGAGGAGTCAAAACCATTCTGTGTGGCTTTCACAACATCCTGAGCCAGACGGACCCCTCCTTCACAGGTTTGTTGTTCTTCTGAGTTTATTTTTGCCCCTCTCCATCCCCCACCTCTCGGTCTGTAGGATGTTATTCATGTCTGACATCTAGTGGGAAAAAAAAAACACAGTCTGTTTACTCAGCTCTGTGTGCTCCTCGCGCTTTCCGTCCTGCTGTTGACGTTTTGCTCCTGAGGGTTTAAAATGTCATTTGTGATGTGAATAATTTTAGTGTCTTGGAAAAAACTCTTGACAGCAATTGATTTTTTTTTTTTTTGTCCTTAGGGTCACTGAGATTTGAAGTAATGTTGACTTGATGACAAACAAGATGATGATGCAACATTTTTTGTCATTTTTAGTGACATTTGTATGGTTTCTACATCTACAACATGCTAATAATTCAGATTAATGTTTTCTCAACACGGTCTCTTGCTTTTGCATTCATGTTAGTGTCTTTCTTTTTTTTTGTTGTTGTTGTTGTTCTTTATTAGTTTTATTTTCAGCTTGGAGAAGAACGAGCACTGATGCTGTTTTGTGCTTGTACCTGCGACGCTCCCTGAGCGAACGAAAACTATTTCAGACTTCTTCATTGGTCAACTTGCAGATTGCCAGACGGTGCTGGTGGAGTTGCTGGTTGCCATGGTGAGCCAGCGAATCACAGCGGAGGAACTGGCTCTATTGATTCGTCTCTTCCTGGAGAAGACCCCACCTACTGTAAATACCCTATCAGTCAGTCAACAGTGTCCTGTTAGCTCACGTCGAGGGTGTTGGCAGCGAGGGGAGCTTGTGCGCTCACAGTCTGTGCACCTTCCTTTTCCGTCACTTTTTTATTTTATTTTATTTTTTTTACCACTTCTGTCCTCACTTTCCTGTCTTGTAAAACTTGAATTAACACGTCGATGCTCCCCTGTTCCCACTCCCGCGTATGTGCAATTAACACCAAAGTGAGCATGGCACACGTGTGGAGGTCTGTGTTTAATTGGAGCCAGCAGCCAGACATCATTAATAACCTGTCTCTAAGAAAGAGGTTCCCAGAAGGGAAGAGGTATTTTTAACCGTGTGAAGAAACACATGTATAGAAAAAGTGTCTGTGTTGGCCAAAGGTTTAGCAGTTGGGTGATTTCATTTTCTTAAATCTGAAGAACGTACGCCTTAGTTTTGATCAACAAAGAAGCTTCTTTCCTTTGTTTCAAAATAATGCGTCTGTTCTGTCTTTTCCCGTTTTCTCTCTTCCCCGCCAGGAGATTTTACTAAACGGCATCCTCCAGATCGTGGAAGCCAACATAAACACGGAGCCCCTTCATTTCCTGACCTTTCCGTTAGTCCTCGGAGCTTCGACGCCGGGGGGCGCCTCCTCCAGCTCCAGGCAGAACGGTGCCGCCGGCGGGAAGGCCGTCGGCCTGCTCTGGAAGGGCAAGCTGTCCCCCGGGCGGCGAGACGGCGACGCGGAGCAGCGGCCGGGCCACCCGCGCTCGTCTCCCTGGCACGCCGCCCCCCTGCACCTGCCCCTGGTCGGCCAGAACTGCTGGCCCCACATGTCCAGCGGCTTCAGCGCCTCGATGTGGCTCCTGGTGAGACAGCAGGAGAAGGACGAGGGCAAGCACAGAGGTGAGACACGGAAGCCTCAGTCTACGCCTCTTGTTTATTGTTTATTGCTTGTTGTTGATCCCCATTAGTCACTGCCTCAGTCGTGATCATTATTCCCGGGGTCAATTAAAAATGACTTGTACAGATGAACAAATTACAACACAACACATATACAGTACTATGCACCAGGCATGGGCAAACTATGTATGGACCGTTAAGGTTTTGAATCTGGCCCGCTGAACTTGAAAAGATTATATTAATAGGAAGTAAGTAATAAAATAGCTGTATTTCATCTTTTTTTTTGTGTGTTTTAAGAGGCATTTCAATAAAGAGCTAATTACCCTGGGGTTTCAAAGACGGATATTTTTATTTTCAATGGACATGAAAGCACATGTTTTTACATATCCCATGATGTATATTTTTCCTCCTATGAGGTGGGTCACCAAAACTCTTCTTTCATCCTCACCTGCTCCGGCCCCTCTGTCAAATTTTGGAACCCATTGTGGAAGTCACACAATAAGCATAAAGAAGAAGAAGCATTATATCTCATAACAGATTACAATGAAGTCATCAGTCAGAGTCTGCAACAGCCTCTTTCTGCATTACAGCTCTTCTAAGTATTTTCTAAAAACCAATTCTACTAGATGGAGTCGACTTTTTGCCAACAGTGGCTCTGTTGTCTCTTCCAGGAGAGGGGAACCCAGCCACAGCCGATCTCCACCACAGCTCCTGCCACCCTGGGACGAGACTAGCGGACGAGGGCCTCGTTCACATTTTGTCAATGGGCTCCAAGGCTCTGATGCTTCAAGTGTGGGCCAACTTCTCCACGGGCTCCCTCACATTCAGGTGATTTTGGAGTCCAGGATGTAGCGGCGCGTCTTAAGTGTTGAAAAGTTCCCGGACCGTGGAAAATACTGAGAGATGTTCTTCCCTCCCTCAGGATTTGCACCGACCCCAACGATGAAATCAAGGCCGGGCTGCTGGCGCAGGCCGACTCAGGCGAGAAGCTGCTGCGATCCAGCTGGTGGCAGCACCTCAGCATCACGTACACGCAGCAGCCGGAGGGCAAGAAAAACGTCCACGGCCGTGTGGTCGTCTGGGTCTGCGGCATCAGGTGAGGGGATGCGTGCAGAGGTGCCAAGGCGGACAACATTTATCACAGTGGCGGCCCGTGTATTTCACGCCCAGGCCATCGACGATGTCATATTTAGTCCAGCCTAAATGAATACACCTCATAAACCCATCAATATGACGCCACACCTCAAGGATCCATACAGAATCATACTTGGACATTACATCATCTTCACATAAGTGACCTTGTCGAGCAAAACGTAGCTTCAGGAGCATTTAACGTCACAATTAAGAGAAGGAAACTAAGGCTACTGAACACTGAAAACTTACAAATACATTTTTAAGAGATTCCTAAACAAAGTTTTAACAAGTTCACCAAAAGTACACTGAGGGCTCTCAGTGCTTATCCAATCACAGTGTATGTGAGAAATTCAGCGCGAGGCCAGCTTGGTGGCTTTGGCATTGCATCTTCGAGATCTGATTGACTGTCTCAACTGACGGTGGTCCATTCATTTACAGCACAGGAGCCTGCAGTGTTGATTCTGAAGGTGTCCAGCAGATTTCATCAAAACTGAAAACACTAGCTATGCTAGCTCAAATATGAGCTACCATAATATACAACAATGGAAGCAGAGCAACTGGACCAGTGTATATTATACGACATTAAAGGAACAGGCTATGGAGATAACTTTATTATCATATGGTGAAAATGTACTTTTCTAAGTGTGTTTAGACCAGCAGAGGCCTTGCTGGCCCTGACGGCCCGCCACTGCTTTCTCACGTCCAAAATGCCTCCTTTCCCTCCAGGAGATGCGAGGTGTCGCTGGACTACTCCCTGCCGAGGAAGTCCAGCTTGTCGTCGGACAGCAACAAAACCTTCTGCATGCTGGGCCACTGCGCGCTGTCCGCAGGGGATCTGCTGAAACAGAGATGGAGCATGGGCACCGTGCTCCTCTTCAACGGTGAGAAACCTTCCAGCTCGGCTTCCCGAAGAGATCAGAGCTCTTCGCCGCGTGTCCTGGGATGCACTCTGCTCTCGCAGCGGATACAGTAATAACGTGTTGTGAAGTCATGTGAGTTTTGGCGACACGCAGCAGTCACATGGATGGCAGAGCAGCCGTGTATCCTGATTGCACTGGTTTAGTAGCTAATGACCCCTTTGCTTGGGCCCCGCCCTGATTTGTTACTACTGTTGTTGTTGAGTATGGAGGTCTCAACCACATCCGGCCGCGCTCAAGCCCGCTGAGCAGTTTACGGTACACGCGGCCAGAAGGGTCTTTGCACGGCGCGCCTGTGAACGTCATGTTCACGATGCGTTTTCTCACCAGTGTTGTGAATAATGAGGTCAATGCGAGTGTCAGACACACCGCAACTTTGAGATGCGCGACTCGAGCAATATGCTGAGTGCTGAATGAGTATTCAGGCCATGGGCTCTAAAAGTAACAGCTGAGTCATTTAGGTTTTTTTTTTTTTTTTTTTCTGTTCCAGTTGAGGAAGTGGACTGTATCTGTGGTGTTGATCTAGAGGTTGTTTCACTACTTAACACTGCAACCGCACACGTGATCTGTTGACGGGTTTTTTTTGTCCACATTAATCACAAAAAACATTTTTTTAAAAACAGCATTTCTGAACCCCACATCTGAACCCGAAAAATGATCTACTGGAACAACATTAAGGTTTACTTAGGCTCCTCCTCCTGTAGAGAAACCACTCTAGTCCCTCAAGCTTCCCCGACAAGGACATGACAAGAAACGCATCATCATTGCAGGTTGCATTATTTTTGATGTTGAAGTGCGATTGGAGATAGAGGAAGTGGCGAGCAGTCTTGGTAATGGCACAACAACACCTCCTCCTGTCCTGTGAAAGGTCCGAACGCTAAAAAATCATTTTATAAGCAGTCGTAAACAAACTGTTTTGAGCCGGACGGTCGTGCGGTTATTCTTCACTCTGCATTTATGTGTTTTATACGGTTTGGCCTTTAAACTCTCCACCATCTCCATGACGTGCGCTTGCGCGTATAATTAAACGCACTGTTATGCCAAACAACAGTTTTGTCCTCATTAGAACATTTAATTGGACAACTGTCCTTGTCCCTGTGCACAGCACCGGAGGCCAATCACTTTATTAACCTAAGTATGTTCCACTCAGCATAGCCTCAACCCGTCGGGCCGCTAATTCCTCCAGACGCAGCGGAGATCTTCCTGTTGTTGTTGTCGTTGTTCGAGGGAAAAACATTCAAAATTCCTGTATAAACTATAAATTAGTCATCAGGGGAAGCATCTCTTGAAAGCTCTTGCTTGGCTCTGCACTTAACACTGTTGCCGCTTGTCATATTAAATAGTTGCACGCTGGGTGCTGCATTAGTGATCAAGCAAGAGCGTCTGTCTCATTTGGTCAAGTATTTATCGGTGACCTATTTTACTCATGAATTGAATATCTCCGATTCGAGCTTACATAATATTTCACACGTTATAAATAAATTGCAGGTTCTATATTCTGCCCATTTTTCATCCGGGACTCCAGTGGAGCCGCCTCACCTGATTATTGATTTCCCTCAAAAAATACAAATACAATCCAAAAAAATTCAATTGTTTGTATGAGCAGATTGTGTCCAACACTTCATGTTTTTTGACTATATAGTCAGTGAAATGTCCTCTATCATAAACTTTTAATCAACAAAATGTGTTTTTTTTTTTTTGCAGGATTTCAGAATTACTGCTCGAGATCATTTTCAAACAGACGGTGCAGGACTTCACGCTCAGTCTCAAATCAAACTGTCAAATGTCGTTGAAATTTCAGGAGCCAGAATAGGAACCGAGGAGGCGTTCTACCTGTACGCCAGAGGGCCCGACCTCACCTCCATAATGCCCTGCAAGTACGGCAAGCCGAGCGGGACCTTCTCCAAGTTTGTCACCGAGGAAGCGCTGAGGTGTGAGCACGTGCGCGAGCTCCTAATGAAGAACAAGGACGTGGACACCACGACTCTGGTTGTGAGTTATGAAAACGGTTATTTCTCTCACCATTGCATGCAAAACGCACAAATTCCATGGAATTTTAAATATTAAAAGTACCTTCTAAAAAGTTGACGGAACGTAAGTTTTTCACGTGTTCCTGCGCAGGAGAGCTTGGCTGTAGTTTATGCTCCCAGCAGCCCCAGGGTCTACACCATCTACGAGCCCGTGATCAGACTGAAGGGTCAGGCCAAGACCGTGGTCACCCAGCGGCCGTTCAGCTCCAAGGACGTGCAGAGCGTCTCCCTGGAGACCATCTGCCTCAGAGGTCTGCTGCCCACCGAAACGCAAGGCCTGCAGAGCGTCCTGCACAAGATCGGAGGGACGGGAAACTTTGTCTTCCTCTTTGCACAGGTGGGGTGGTCCCCAGTGCTAAAATGCACTTTTCAGTCAGGAGGAGGCCGTGATTGTGTGGGTTTGGACTGTAGCAAGTCAGATACTTGTAGCAAGTAAATTTACTGTCTCTATGTATGGGCAGAACCTTCCTTACCCTGCTGCAGCATCGTTGCATTGTCGCTATTGTGCAGACTCTGTGTTCACAGCTTACGTTTTTAATATTAAGGGTAGTTCACTTGTTTTGCAGTTAGAGAAAAGAAGAAGTGTGTTCACTGCATTTCTTTTTTTTTTTATCTGTGTCCCATATTTGAACGGATGTGTTGTAAGTAAAGTCTCAGAAAATCATGTACACAGCAGAATATGTTTGAGTATGCACTTTTTTGCTTTTGTAGTTTCCTTAACAAACAGACAAAAAAAGTTTTTTCAAAAGTATTTTCCAACTTTGTGACAGCGCCTTTTCACCTGTTTGGGATCATTTATTGTATTTATCCAGCACACTGTTCATCTCTCCAGGCAACAACAGTAACATGCTTTGTTGTGCATACTAGACATGGAGCTTAAATTTTTTTAATATTGCATATTTTTATGGCACTGAATTACCCCACGGTTAACCTGTAACCAGCTAGGGGGACGAAAGTGAAAATGTGACCTGATTTGTTTTGATGGCTGCAGCTAGCTGTTCACATTTATTGCCATATCAGCGTCACTGTGATCATGTGTGCAGGTCAAAGTTAAATGCCACCTTTGATGTGAGTTTTTTTTTAATGGATTTTTTTTTCTTTGAGAAAGGAAGCAGCGTATAACTACATCCTCACCGCCCCCTAACATCACTCTGTGTGCTTCCCTGTCTTCCCCTGCCTCGCTGCTCCAGACGGTGGAGCTGAGCGACTGCGAGAGGACCCAGGCTCTTGCCCTGCGGGTGCTCCTGTCTCTGTCCAACTTCAACCAGCACCGCATCCACGAAATGGACTGTTACCATGGCTACTCCATGATCCACCAGGTCCTCATCAAGTCCAAATGCGTTGTGGGATTCCACGTGCTGAAAGTGAGCGACGCCTGCAACACAAATCTCATCTGCACAGCCAAACAATTCACTTTTTTTCTCTCTCTCTCTCTCTCTCTCTTTTGACGCACACACTGTGTGCATCGTTAAGCAGATCTGCATGTGGACTTGAAACGCTGAGCTTTTTGCGAAAGTCACACTGTGCCTCCTCTGCCTTCCTTTGTCCCTTCAGTCGATGACAAACTGCACCCTTTGATGCTAAGCACTTAAAATCACTGCTGAGCTGTTGGAAATGTGAATTTTAATCAGGATTCTATTATTTATGATGCACAGACACTTTTTTTTTTCCCCACACTCTCTGGCTCCTACATATTTTCACTCAACTGAGAACAGATTTCTAACTACTGCAGCCGAGCCGGTCACAAGTGATAGCCCTGATCGATACAGACCGCTGAGGGAGAAAAACAGCGGCAGGTTTGAGATGGTGCTGATGTTATTGATGTCGTGGGCCCTGTGCATTAAGACCGCTTCTGAGTGCTCATCTGTATGCTTGTCTCAGATAAGGGATCAGAAGTGGTCGTGGTGTGGTCATGATGTGATGGGTTGTTGTTTTTTTGTTTGTTCTCTCTCCCCCCCCCCTTCCAGACCTTACTGGATGCGTGCTGCAGCGCACCGATACTTTACCTGGGGGATGACGGCCAGTTCCGACTGAACACCGAGTCGGTCGCTGTTGTGCAGGATATCAGACTTCTCTCAGACATCCTGTTGGACTGGAAGATCTGGGCCAAGGCGGAGGTAACAACACCAGGCATCCCAACACGGGTTGTGTTGCACTCGTGTCGGGAGACTCAACACAACATCTAACGGAAGCAGGGGGGGAAAAATAAGCAGAGTTCGCACATATCGAGCACTCTCGGAGTCTTTCAGAGGCATTCATCATTACTATCAAATGCACGGTGGAATTGCAGCATTTGATTTGGCTTCATCCTGTGCGAGGGTACAAAGGGAATAACACCACTCGTGTGTGCATTACAAGCGGCCTGCCGCGCTCCGTTTTTATGGGAAAGACGGTTCAAAACATCATCATCTAGTGATGAGTCGGTTATAAAATGGTAATCCTCAGGAGCAACTCTCAGTAGCTGCAGTCTCGTTGAGATTCATTTAAAGTGTTTCTCCAAACATCTCGAGGATTCCAGAGAGAGGAGGAGTGCAGTGGTTGGAGCTGGGAGGGTGAAAAAGTTAGCAGGGTACAACTAGAGTTTTTCGGGAGGTGAAAGAGTGGATTGCTTGTCGTACACAAGTTTAGTTCCAGTGTGTAATATTTGGCTTGGTTCATGATTTTTGTATTGGTACGTTTGGCCCATAAAAAAAATCATGAATAAAAGTGTATAATCGCAGTACAATAAAAGTAATTTGGTTTTCCTACACTTAGAACGGTTCTCATATTTACAGAAGAATGTACACACTGTATAGCAAGGGTCTCGCTCCTAGTTAGCTGCCATCTCGCTCTGCCATATTTTTAAGGAAGCCTGGTGTGGATAATCCAGCCTCCGCCTTCACATAAACCAGCGAAGAAGAGGGTACGAGGGAGACGAGGTATTCAGATTTGGGTGTGCAGGCCACCGTAGCTCACTGGCAAGCTCAGGAGTGGGAGGGAGAGTGAAAGACGCTGCAGTCTAAAATGTGACCACTTGATGTCGCTGTTTCTTCTTCAAAATCTCCAAATCTTACACACTTAACCTTTAATGGTTCAAAACCATTGCATCTTAATTTTGAATAGACCAAAAAAAAAGGTATGAATGCACCTTGTGGTTCTCTCTGCATTCCTTACAGCCAGTTCGTGTTTGTTTTTCTCTGTGGTCATGTAGTGTGAAACACTCAGTCTGTCCTCAGTCGCACCCTGTGTGTGTTTTTATTTCTGTGTGCGTGCCAGTGCGGAGTGTGGGAGACGCTGCTCACCGCCTTGGAGATCCTCATCAGGGTGCATCACCCGCATCAGGTCTTCAACATCCGGCAGTTCCTCAAAGCTGAAGTGGTGCATCGCTTCCTGCTCACCTGCCAGGTCTTGCAGGTACGTCGTCGCCGCCGTCGAGCCTTTGCCCCTCCTCGTCCCCTTTCAAACCGACAGCTGACTGCTGTTTATCTGGCAGGAGCACCGGGACGAGCACCTGACCGCCATCCCGCAGGAGGTCTGCCTGTCCTTCGTCAAGATCATCCAGGAGGTCCTCGGCTCTCCCCCCGACCTGGAGCTGCTGAAGCTGATCTACAACTTCCTGCTGGCCGTTCACCCGCCCACCAACACCTACGTGTGCCACACGGCGACCAGCTTCTACTTCTCGCTGCACATAAGTGGGTGGGACGGCGACGTGGGTTGAAAGCGGGGGGACGGCTTCTGAATTCTGAATTCTCTGATCGTTTGTTGTCGTCCGTGTTTTTTCTTTCCCTTTTTCTTTTAGATGGAAAGCTGTATCAAGAGAAGGTGCAGTCTATCATGTACTTGAGACACTCCAGCAGTGGAGGGAAGTCCACCAGCAGCTCTGTGATGTCACTGTCTCCAACGGTCTTCACTGAGGCCCTCCATGAAGGTACAAATGTTCAGCCGAACTGCTGCTCTTCTACGTTATTTTAGTCCATTTTCAGGTCTTTTTTTTTTTTTTCATTCTCTCAAGATTTCAAGTTATAGACGTTTCCTTGTTTTTCACCTTTTGCTTTCATTTCGCTCTTGCAGCTGCACATACTAAACAGATTTGCCTGAACTGTTTGCACAAGTCCACTTTCCACGAGCCAGAAAAAGTCATGTTGCACAAGATATTGATTTTTCTGTCTCTAGACGAGTCAGTCAGTAAACATCTGTGGTAGCAGCTCTGCCACGTCATTTTATCCATAACAGCTTCATCACATACTTGGAGTTTGTTCATAAGTGGAGATCTATCTAGTGGCAGGAGCAAATGTTGTTGCTTAGGATGTTTGTGTTTAGATTTTGGTTATTTATTCATTTTATTTTTTGGTTTTGTTTTGGTTTTAAAATCATTATTTCAGGAATTTTGCTGAATATTTTCACCCATTTTGGTTTGTCATTATTGCAATTTCTTTTCGGTTTTTGTGTGGACCCCAGGAAGAATTAGTCTTCACATTGTGAAAACTAATGGGCATCCTTATTAAGTAAACAAACAAACAGCAGCTCTGGCAATACTTCGAACAAATGCACCGAATATAAAGATCCTGCAATGTTTTATTTTTACTTCCAGGCCATCTCGCCGCTCCTTCCCCCGAACAAGGAGGCGACGATCAGTCGTTACGGCCCCCGAGCCTGGCGCCGTCCCCCTACTCCTCCCCGCTCCTGACACCACGACTCGGACACAGCGGCACCAGCGAGTCCGGCGAAGGCAACCGGGGCTCCCCCGCCACCGGCGCCGCCGCCCAGGCCCTCGGCAGCACGGAGACGCTGAAGAAGGCCGACGAGCCGCTGCTCAGCAGCTGCGAGTCGGCCAAGACCATCTGCGGCTCCAAGGAAGCGGGCGCCGACGGGGCGCTGCGCACGCCCTCCATCAGCGTGGAGGAGGAGCGGGACGAGGCGGCCGAGGTGGACAGCCTGGCAGAGGGCAGCGTGGGGGTGGAGTCAGAGGACCGCTTCGACTGGGCCAGCGACGAGGCGCCGCGGCGGCCCGACAGCCTGAAGGGGATCCAGTCCTTCCAGAGGAGCCACAGCAACCTGGCCAGCCTGGGCCTGGCCTTCCCGGCCCAGAACGGCTCCCTGGCCATCGGCCGCTGGCCCAGCGCGGCCGACCGGGGCTCCATGCCAGAGGACTGGGAGAGCTACGCCTACTCGCCCGGCTACGACAGGACGCACAGCAAGACGGAGTCCAACGACAGGTACAGGAAGAATCAAGCAGCTTCCTGTTGAGCTTTGGGTCATCGGTGATTAAAGGTCCAGTGTGTAAAATTTGGCTTGATTTAGGATTTTTATGTTATTTGTAAAAGTTGAACATATTACCCAGATATCATTAATAAAAGTGCGTACTCGCAGTGCAGTAGTACTTTGTGTTTCCTACCCTCGTGATTGGTTCTCATGTATATAAGAATATACATAGAGCCAAGGGTCTTGCTCCTACATAGCTGCCATCTTGCGGCATGATTTTTTTTTTAAGGAATTTAGGTCTGACAGAGACCTAAATATGAAACACGCTGTTCGGCAGGCTTCCTACATACTGGACTTCTTTAAAAGTGTTACACACTGGACCTTTAACTCACAGTGTTTCTTACCACTCTGAATGTCACGTGGTTGTTTGTTTACCCCAAAGTAATGAACAATGCGACTGTTTTTAAATTATATTTACTATTGTTGATTGTGAACCTAGACTGTTTGGTCACCTTTTGGTTTTGGATGCATCGATCGTTTCTTGAAAGTCACTCAATAGTCGCTCCCATCAGTGTTTTTGTGGACAGTCACTGATGCCAACGGCGGGAGGCAAAATTATTTACTGCCAAGTTTCTGTTTCAAATTCCGACTTTAACAATGACTTGTGATTGTTCACAGCATTAGTTACATTTTATTCATTTAGACATTTTTGTTCTCATTAGTTAATATTGCAGTGGCAGAATTTTGGTTTAATGCTGAGGTTGCTGCCATCTGCACACATATCACAAACATCACAAGCTTCTCTGAAACCTATTTGTCCCTGATCAGCACGTCTTATGCAAGATACGCAAGCTTCAGAAATGGCACACCCCATTATTATGTTAATTATATGGAGCTGTCGCGCAAAACTCTTGCCATGGGCAGAATTAAAAGATAACAGAAACAAAACCTTCACAAAACCTCAGACTTGGTCGTCCTCAAACGAACTGGCACAGAACCGAAGAAGCCTTTGGGATGAATGGAGAAGCATCTTCAGATAATAAAGAATGAAGACCCGTCTGCCTTTTTTAAAATCACCATTGCATCACCAATCACTGCATATCAGTTGATAATGACCAGCAGCTCATTCATCAGCACGTCCCTATTGAGTAATGACGTTGAAAAAAAGACGCAAACACGCTTTTTAAATGCAGTTGTTTTCCCTCAGGTCCAGTTCTGAGGACTGCCTGGTGCTGATCAGCTGCGGCCTCTATGATCTCCTGAGGGGCATCCTGCTGCTGCTGCCCGACCTCATGCTGGACGAGGTGATGGACAAGCTCATCCAGCCGGAGGCCCTCATCGTCCTGGTCAACCACTCGTCGCCGCTTATCCAGCAGGGAGTCATGAAGGTCGGCCCTGCGTCTCATGAAGAACAATTGGAAGCACATTAAGAAAAGTCGCATCCAAAAGTCGGATGAAAAAATACGCTCCATTAAATATAAATTTCACTTCTGTCTTCCCGTGCTATTGTGTACTTTTTCCCCCAGTTGCTGGACGCCTATTTTACCAGAGCCATCAAGGAACAAAAGGAGAAATTCCTGAAGAACCACGGCTTCTCACTGCTGGCCAACCAGCTCTACATCCACCAGGGCAGCCAGGGGCTCCTCGAGTGTTTCCTGGAGATGCTGTTTGGGCGTCCTGTGGGCCTGGAAGAGGAGTGAGTGCTGCGACTTTCGCCTTCGTCGACCCCACGAGGGCAGCAGCGGGCTGCTAATCCACCACAATCTCCATTCTGTTTCTCTCTGCGTGTTTCCAGCCTGGAGCTGGAGGAAATGGAGAACATCTCCCCCTTCAGGAAGCGCTGCATCATCCCAGTGCTGGGCCTCATCGAGAACTCCCTGTACGAGAACTCGCTGGTGCACAACATCCTGTGCATGCTGCTGCAGCTCCTCAACGCCTGCCCCAAGCTGGCCGACATCCTGCTGGACCACGGCCTGCTCTACGTGCTCTTCAACACCCTTTCCACCCTCAACGGCATGGAAAATGGGTACGGAACAACAGGAGGATTCATCGAAAAACTTCCCTGGGTTCCTGGGTTTTGTTTTTTGTTTTTGTCTTTGAGACATGAATAAAATAACTCTGACGAACGTGGTTCTGGGTTCCCTCCACGTCACACTTCTCCTTTCTTGTTCGGCAGCATCCCTCCGAATGACTACAGGCTCCTGGTGTGTGACATCCAGCAGCTCCTGGTGGCCGTGACCATCCACTCCTGCAGCTCCTCGGGCCCCCAATACTTCCGCATCATCGAGGACCTCATCACCCTGCTGGGTTTCATGCAGACCAGCAAGACGCCTCGCACACAGGGTGAGACACACACACTTGTCAAGGAAGACTGAGATGTTGTCGCAGGAGTCGCAGGTGACATTATTCCTGTTTTTAACGAAACATATGCAACACTATATTGTAAGAGAGGAATTCTTGACAAAAAGAGTGACTAAATATTTAGTATGGATCTGATTTTCCAACTGTAGATGAAACTCCTTCTTATATTTCCCTCTCTTTTTGTTTAAAATGAGCCATTAACTACATGTGTTTTCCTGTAACATTTTCCCTTCAATGGACCTGCCAAGGCCTTGGTACCGAACTTCAACACATTTGTAGCACCAACCAGAATGCTCACATCCTCTCATATAACAAAACGTTATTATCTTTATTGTGCCAAATTCTGATATCCCCCCCAAAAAAACAAAAATCTTCTCTAAGCCAATAACCATTTTGCAAGCATGGGTCAAGTCGCTGGTGATTGGCTTCACTTTACAGAGGTGTGAACTAAAGACACTGGAAAGGTTTTGTTTATGTTGGATTTAAAATTGTCTAAGCTGTGGCTCCACTTCACTGGTGTTGATCAAAACATTGTAAAATGCAACATTTGTGGCAAAAGACCGCGAATAGAACAAAGTGGGTTTGTAAGAATTCCTGATTTGAATCACAAGTAAAATGGAAAATACATTTTTTTTGATGTAATGCCAATGTGTGTTTATTTGTTTTTCAAATTTTTTCTAAAACATCTGATACCAAAAAAAAGTATCATTCTGGAACTGGTGTCGAAACGACGGCCTAGACCTGCCTCATACTGGTTCAACCTCCTGGCTCTTGCAATTGAAACAATTTAAATAAAAAAACAAAAACAAAAAGATCCCACCAGGTGCATGTTTATCACAGACTGCCCCCCCTGCCCCCCTGTCTCTTCTCCTCCCTAGAGATGGCCGTGGCGCTGCAGTTCCGCGTCCTCCAGTCGGCCATCGAGTTCATCAGGACGACGGCCAGCCAGGAGCCCCAGAAGCTCAGCGGCTCGGCCAACAACCCCAGCTCGCCGCACCACGCCATGTACCAGAAGCGAAAGAGCATCGCCGGTGAGTCGCCGGCGACGGCCTGGTGCCGAACGAAGCCGCGGCGGTGCGTTCGCAGGCGGTCCGACCTGCCGGACCTGCCCGACCTGCTCACCTTGACCTCCTGTCCTCACCGTCCGAAGGTTCCGTCGCCATGAAAGACTCCATTATCCCTCGCATCCCCAGGCAGCACTACTGCTCCTACGGCCAGATACCCCTCCCCTCCCCCTTCAGCTTCCTGTCCCAGGACTCCCCGCTCCCCTCCCCCTCCGGAGCCCCGTCCTATATGCTGCACTGTGACTCAGGTCAGCTCGGCGGAGAACATCCTCCTCCCGTCTCGGGGAAGAAAATTGTCTCCCGACGTTTGCTGTGAACTCACCCGGTGACTCTTCTCAATGAAGGGGGTTTTAATCTGCCCAGTACACCCGCTGCGCTACTGGTGCTTGCATGAGTGTGATTATTATTATTGCCGTAATTAAAATTGAGCGACGGACGAGAAAAAAAAAATATGAGAAAGCGCACGAATCTGATCAGAAAATCTCTCTAATCTGCTCCTTGATCATTGATTCATGACGTGTTTGCATTTTCTCTCTGTGTCTCTCACCCTAAAAGTTTAAAACGTACACACACGCACGCTCGCACGCACACACACACACACACACTCACATCCGCGCTCCTTCTTCCAAACTTACATCTGTTTCGCTCCTGCACGCCGATGCCTTTCCCGCAGGCCGCCGCCGCTTCTCCCTGGCGCAGACCGACTCGCTGCTGATGCGGATGCGCTCGGTGGCCAGCGACGAGCTGCACCACATGATGCAGCGGAGGATGAGCCAGGAGAACCCCATCCGCGCCAGCGAGACGGAGTTTGTCCAGCGGCTGCAGAGGCTGGTGGTGCTCGCCGTCAACAGGCTCATTTATCACGGTATTGCGCTCGCTCCTCTCTTCTCCTCTCTTCTCCTCTCTCCTCCTTTCCTCTCCTCTCTCTCCTCTCCCTTCTCCTCTCCTCTCCTCTATTCTATTCTTCTTACCTCTCCTCCCCTTTCCTCTTCCACCTTGTCTTTTTTTTCCTCCTCCCCTGACTGCACAGGAGCACAAACAAAACATGCCGTCTATCAATCCATCCATCTTCTATAGCCACTTCCTCCTGCACTCAGTGCTGCTGGAGTCTATCCCAACTGTCCTAATACAAAGTCAGGGTTCCACCCTGGACAAGTCGCCAGTTCATCGAAGGGCCACACAGAAAGACGAACAAAGAAAAATCCATTCTCACTCACGGTTAATTCAGACTTCCCAGTTCACTTCACGTGGGAGAAAGCCGGAGAACCAGGAGAGAACCCCCACACACACAGGGAAAACACCACGCAGAAAGGCCCCAGGCTCGGGATCGAACTCGCAGCCTTCTTGCTCTGAGGCGACAGTGGTAACCACTGCACCACCGAGTAACTCGTCTCATTTCACTTCCCCCCTGCAGACGTGAGTCAGGATTTGTTCGACCTGCTCAACATCCCCGACTCTCCGGACCACCACCTCTTCTCGGCCGAGGGGGGCGACCAGCCGTCCCACGATGAGGGCGGCTCCGCCTCCGTCCCCCACTCCCCCACCCCCTTCACCCTGCCGCCGGCCAGCAAGAAGAGCTTCCAGAAGGACATCCTCAAGCTCATGATGGACGGCATCAAAATCAGCCTGGTAAATAAAATGTATTTCTTTGAACAAAGGGGCAAATGATATAATGTTATTCTTATTTCTGCTCCCTTTCATTCAGTAGTTGTTTTTTGTTTTTTTAAATAAATGAATTAAATAATGATTTAGATAAATAAATAAGTAAATAAATAAATAAATAAAGGTTTCAAGCCCTGCTTTTCCCTCGATCCCCCTCTGCAGGGCAGCACCGGTCGAGGAGGAGCTCCACACCACCAGTGGCGGAGGATCCTGTGGTCGTGTCGGGACACCTTCCGGGTGCAGATCGGCCGCCTGCTGGTGCACACGCTCAGCCCCGTTCTCCCCCTGTCCGACAGGAAGGAGGCGCTGGAGTTTGTTTTCGATGCCAGACACCTGGACATCCTCAAGGAGAGCCTCAGCCCCGGCCTGGAGGTGAGGGGGCCGCAGAGGGACTGGGATGCTGTCGTAGGTGTTAGTTAGTCGAGGCATAAACAGCCAGATGAGATTTGGGATTTTTTTTCTATTTTCCTCCACACACAAAATACATTTTTATTTTGATTGAGAATTTTTCTTTTCTTTTTTTTTTTAAATTCTATCTTTATTTGGAATGGACAGGGAAATTACAACAGAATTAAAGATGATGTAGATTAAAGTCCTTCCATTTTTTGTTTATGTCCTGGTATCTTGCACTTCTGGGAAAACGGCAAACTTCCTCTTTAAGCCTGTGCTGGTAAAATGACAAATACTACTTTGAAATAAGATTTAGTGAGATAAACAGTTCACAAGAACAGTGAACAGCAAATAGGAAACCCGAGGGTCACCCACTACCGCTGAGAATTTTTCTGAATGTTGCAACATCCTCACTGATACAAGCAAACGCATGAAAGAAAACGAAAGAAAAAAACGACAAAATTACAAACATATGGGAGTCTTTTAAAATATTCAAACCATATTCTCTAGTCTTTTTAACTAAGTCAAGTCCTGTATTTTGTCACGGTTTAGTCATACATACTGTCTATTTCGTCCATCTCTCGTCAAACTGCGCTTCACACAATCCCCGCCGCTGCGTCATCCTTCACGTCACTTTCCAATAGAGTTCAAGTTCCAATTGAATTTTTCCCACCTCTGCCTTGCCGCTCAGCACGGGCCAAAGCTGTCGCTGTACCTCTACGAGATGCTGCACGACCACAACGACGGCCTCACCAGAGACGAGCAGAATGCCGTGGGCGTCTTCATGACCTCGCTCAAGCTCTGTGGCCACCGCTGCATCCCGCCCAACGCGCCGCACAAGCAGGATTTGCTCAAGGCCATAAAAGAGGTGAGCGCGATGAAGGCTGTCTGAGTCGCCGCCGTCAAAGGTCTCCGAGTTCCCTGGCCAACGAACGTCTCAATTTCTCACTTTTTCGCGCCGCGTTATTTGTGTAGGAAAAACTCAAGTACGAGACAGACGAGAAAACAAACAAAGTGGCGTGGGAAAAGAAAATTGCCAACACTCAGAAGAGGTAAGCTGGATCTTTTGAAGTTAGTACGATGAATGTGTTTTTTTTGTGTGTGTGTGTGTTTTTTCACTTTTCTATTGACTCCATTCTCTCCTATTTTAGCCTCAAGCAAAGGCTGGACGGAAAGTCCAGCGACATATCGAAGATTGCCGCCGACATCACCCAGAATGTGTCTCTGCGACAAGGCATGGAGAGAAAGAAAGTCATGCAGCACATCAGGGGACTCTACAAAACTGACCTGAGCGCCAGCCGGCACTGGCAGGAGCTGGTGCAGCAGCTCACCCACGACCGGTGGGCATCACGTTTATTTTGGACTAAAAACGAGTAAATGTGAAACCAAAAGCGGGATGCTGATATTTGAAAATCACATTAAAAAAAACACACCTCCTATGATCCCAAAATACATAAAAAGCAAAGAGTAAAAATTGCTTTGAATTAAACACAAGCCAAAACCACAGCTATGGTAGTAGCTTTTAAATATTGTGGCTCTCGGCCACTGATATTAAAGTGAAAATGCCAACAAGCTAATGTTTGTAGCATCCTCAAGTATATTTAGCAATTTAGTTGTTTTTTGCTGGTGTTTTAGTTTTAACCAAAGACAATATTAATAGATCTCCAAATTATTTCTAAGGATTTCCTGCTTCTCTTGACGCGGTCGATTTATTAGTTTGTTTCAGTGTTGGCATAAAAGTTTGACCTAAGTTTCCATTCTGGTGTCTTTTCACAGTCTGCCGTGTAATTTCTCTGTTGTCATTTCCCTGTTGGTGTAAGCTAACAACAAATGGGTAACTGTCCGTTGTAGCGCGGTGTGGTACGACCAGACTTCCTACCCGACGTCCTGGCAGCTGGACCCAACCGAGGGACCCAATCGCGAGCGACGGAGAATCCAGAGATGCTACCTCACGATACCCAACAAGTACCTGCTGAAGGACAGGCGCAAGTGTGAAGGTGACAGAACCGCCTCCCCTTTGGCCACGAGGTCGCATTCGGGTCGAGCCGGCAAAGAAAATCCAAGTCGCCTTAATCTGTCTTAATGTTTCACTCCAGACACGACGAAGACGGCGCTGTCCTTCCTGTTTGAGGACAAGACTCACTCCTCCTTCTCCTCCACGGTCAAGGACAAAGCCACCAGCGAGCCCATCAGGTATATTTGCCCAACCCCTCTGTCCCAGCGTCTGCCTGTCAGCCTTTAATTCCACAGAGTGGAGGAGTGAAGTGGTTGAAACTTGGAAGTAAAACTTAGCCAGATAAGACATAGATGGAGTTTTTTTGCAAGGTGAAAAAGTGGATTGCTTGTCGTGCACAGCTTTTTTTTTTTAATGGTTAAAACCATTGCATTTTGATTTTGGAATAAACCAAAAAGGTATGAATGCACCTTGTCGTGCTCTGTACATTCCTTACAAGCTACATTCCTGTTTGTTTTTCTATGTGATCATCTAGTGTGAAAGACTCTGGCTGTCCGCAGTCAGTTTGTGTGTGTGTGTGTGTGTGTGTGTGTGTGTGTGTGTGTGTGTGTGTGTGTGTGTGTGTGTGTGTGTGTGTGTGTGTGTGTGTGTGTGTGTGTGTGTGTGTGTGTCCACGTGGTCCCTCTTCGGCGCCAGGGAGATCAGTGGAAGGCACTGCCGCCGCGCTCTGAACTGAAGGGAGGATCTCTGCTTCGTTCAGGCTGTGACTCACGAGTCTTTTTCCGTCCGCAGGTTCACCCGGCGATGCGTCAGCGTCGCCCCCTCCAGGGAGACAGCGGGGGAGCTCCTTCTGGGTAAAACCCCATCCTTTTCTGTCAGCCGCCGCATGTATTGTACAGTCAGCCAGTCAGGAGGAATATCGGAGCAAAGTGCTCGAGCTGACAAGTCTGTTAGCTTTTTTTTTTTCTTTTTTTTTTCTTTTGCGTTTCCTCGCTTGAAATCTGACTCTGCTGCGCGTCGTCTCGCAGGAAAGTCTGGGATGTACTTTGTGGAGGACAACGCCGCCGATGTCCATGACAACCAGGTAAGGCTGGAAGGACCGCTGTTTGTCTTTGTCACGAGGATGACGTTGCTTTAAGTTGCTTTAACCGTTTTTTTTTTTTTTTCTATGTGTTTTTTTTGGGGGGGTGGGGGCAGAGCCTTCACGGGGAGACGGAGGCGCCTTCCTTCTCCTGGACCTACGAGGAGATCAAGGAGGTGCACAAGCGCTGGTGGCAGCTCCGAGACAACGCCGTGGAGATTTTTCTCACCAACGGCCGGACCCTGTTGCTGGCCTTCGACACCACCAAGGTAAGACAAAACAGAAAGTTTTAGTTTTAGTCGGAACTCCAGTTTTCTAATGAGAAAACTGGAGTTCCGACTTCCTCCTTCCTCATTGAAACATCTCAGAACCTGTTGGTTTTTACCACGAGTTAAACTGAACGTCATTCAGATTGATTGATGCTATGCGGATCAGACAGCAGGCTCAAAGGAACATCAAGAAAACTTAGCAAGTCCTCTTCAATTCCTGCACCGGAAAAGGAGAAAAACAAAAAACATGTACACAGAAAAAAAAAACTCCTGCGTTCTACCCCCCACCCCCACAAGTTCCGCGACGACGTCTACCACAACATCCTGACCTCGGACCTGCCCAACCTGCTGGAGCACGGCAACATCACGGCGCTCACCCAGCTGTGGAGCTCGGGCCAGATCTCCAACTTCGAGTACCTCACGCACCTCAACAAGCACGCCGGCCGCTCCTTCAACGACCTCATGCAGTACCCGGTGTTCCCGTTCATCCTGCGCGACTACACCAGCGAGACGCTCGACCTGCAGGACCCCAACATCTACAGGTGGGTCGGTCCGCGGCGGGCCAAAGTGGTATGAGGGCCTGTTTTAAATGTGTGGCGGTGCTTATCAATGGACGCCTTTTCTCGTTTATGCATCAAACGCTCATTTTAAAGCGAGCCGCGCTGGCTCCTCCTCTTGTTTGTGCCGGAGCGGTTCCACACTGTAGCTCTTAATCAAGGCTGCTGCAGTTCATTTACATATTCCTGTGTTAATTTATTGATAAACTGGATGACAAATTAGGTAGCGGGAAGGGACACACTGACTGACTGAGCGCCCGTTTATAATTGGAAGAATTGCCTCCGCTCATTCGTCTCTGAACTTGGCTCATTAAGCGCGTCTGCCCTCGCTTCTGTCGCCGAGCAGGAATTTGAGCAAGCCCATCGCCGTGCAGTCCAAGGAGAAAGAGGACCGCTACGTGGCTAATTACAAGGTAAGGGCTCGTTTCAACCCTTTGCCGCAGAGGACGTTGAGGCGGGAGCCGGGGTCACCGTGGCTTTGTTGTTCTCTCGCTCCCCCGCAGTACCTGGAGGAGGAGTACAGGAAGGGCATACGTGAGGACGACCCCATGCCCCCCGTGCAGCCTTACCACTACGGCTCGCACTACTCCAACAGCGGCACCGTGCTGCACTTCCTGGTCCGGATGCCTCCTTTCACCAAGATGTTCCTCGCATACCAAGGTGAGTGACGGAGGAAATGTGACCGGGCCGCGTTCTGAATCCACTTGCAGCAGCGATGGACGTACAGTCTGTCTGATAAAACTACATTCACCAGAGTTGAACTATATATAAATGATGACGATAAAAAAAAAAATCTTTTTGCATGCAAGAATTTTTTGGGGGTCTAGTCATTTCAATTAAACTAAGTCCCACTGGCAGCCATTAAGAACATATATACGTACATATACATACATAAATATGTATGAGCTTGACAAACTCAATAAAATTGACTTGGGTGTTTGAGCCAGCGCTTGTTTTAAAGTTCCAAAGAGCACTAAATGCAAACCCAGCAGCAGTCCAGAGCTTTTTAGCCACAGGTAATTATCATGCGTCTTCCACAAGCTTTTAGCAGCACCGAGTGCCACCTGTCTGCATTTCATTAATCTCAGTGGCTGCGGAGGCTTTTAGCAGCGGCGGCGGCGACTCGCTGCAACTTGCTCGGATGTAACTGAGCAGCGTGTTGCCGCGTTGCGTCACTCTGGCGTCGGCCATGAAAGGTTTCTTCCTCCCTCCCGCCTGCCCTCTGATCACACTTGCGCTGCCTGCGCCTCTCTTCCATCACGTCCTGCGTTTTATTTTTTTATCATTCAGTCTCCTTCCCTCTCTCCCTCTCTCTCTCTCTCTCTCTTTCCCCCTCTCCATCCTCTGATCCTGCGAGGCGTCTTTTCATGTGGTCATAAATGTATGCAGCGAGCGCGAAGTCGGAGGTCATGAAAGGGGACCTTTTCAATCAGCGCGCTGCATTTGTAATTAAATTGTCTTTGGCCTCAATCAGACCAGAGCTTTGATATCCCGGACCGAACGTTTCACTCCATGAACACCACGTGGCGCCTGTCCTCCTACGAGTCCATGACCGACGTGAAGGAGCTCATCCCGGAGTTCTTCTACCTCCCGGAGTTCCTGGTCAACAGAGAAGGTAGTCACGACCACCGCGACCTCGTCCTCCTCCTGGTTGCTCATTTCAGTGACGCATGTAACCATACATACAGAACCATGTTCATCAGATCAGATCAGATTTTCAAAAACGGTTCTTTTTAATGACCGGTACATAGATAGATGGATAGATACTTTATTCACACATAAATGTCATGTACACGTATCTCTGTAACACTGTAAGGGCTGCAGAGCATGTGGAAGCATTAAGCCAGAGGTATTCTTTGACATATTGCCAATAGGAAGGTGCAATGGTGGTTGTGCAAGTAAGCAGTAGATGGTGCGATGACCTATTTAGTGCAAAATAATCTCTAATATTCTGTTAAAAATGAAAAGAACGGACATTAGTAATTAGAACCAGAAAAGAAGCACCCACGACTTATATAAGGCAAAAAAAAGAAAAAAAAAAGGTTAAATTATATATATATATATATATATATATCAGATTGAATTGCACGCTAATGTCACTGCTCCACCTTTTCATAAAGAGGTTCGCTTGAAGTCTCAGAGAGTCGGACATCTACTGCATCACATGTGCAACGTAGCCTCTCCTCACTGAAACAATGTCGTCGTCGCCGCGTCCACAGGTTTCGATTTCGGCGTCCGGCAGAACGGCGAGCGGGTGAACCACGTGAACTTGCCGCCGTGGGCCCGGAACGACCCGCGGCTCTTCATCCTCATCCACCGCCAGGCGCTGGAGTCGGACCAGGTGTCCCAGACGCTGTGCCAGTGGATCGACCTGGTGTTCGGCCTCAAGCAGAAGGGCAAAGCCGCCGTCCAGGCCATCAACGTCTTCCACCCGGCTGTGAGCGGCTGTCCCTCCTCCCGAAATCCACTTGGAAATATTTCCAGCTAAATTTCTTCGTCATTTTATTGATCGATTTCTTTTCTCCTCAGACGTACTTTGGCATGGACGTGTCGGCCGTGGAGGACCCGGTGCAGCGCCGCGCCCTGGAGACCATGATCAAGACGTACGGACAGACGCCCCGGCAGCTCTTCAACGGCTCCCACATCAGCCGGGCCGGACCCAAAGTCCTGATGGAGGGCGAGCTGCCCGCCGCCATGGGCCTCTTGGTGCTGGCCTTCAGGGAGAGTCGGGAGCAAGTCAAGGAAATAGTTTGCCCGGTGAGTGTCCGAGTCCACAACTCACCACACCGCCCACTAGCGAAGCCATCCGCATCTCACTCAGGGAAATTCCCTCCTCGTCTTCCTCCTCTTCCCCGCAGAGCCCGCTGCCGTGGATCAAAGGCCTCAAGTGGGGCGAGTACGTGGGCTCGCCCTGCACCCCGGACCCGGTGGTTTGCTTCAGCCAGCCGCACGGCGAGCGGTTCGGCTCCCTCCTGGCTCTACCCACGCGAGCCATCTGCGGGCTGTCCCACAAGTTCTGCCTCATGATGATTTACAGCAAGGAGCAGGGTAGGGACCCTCTCTCGCCCTCCTTCACTTCCAGGCTTTAGTTCCCCTGCCGATTCCATTAACGCTGCTCTCCTCCGGGCTCCGCAGGCGTCCGCAGCATGCACAGCACCGACATCCAGTGGTCGGCCATCCTGAGCTGGGGCTACGCCGACAACATCCTGAGGCTGAAGAGCAAGCAGAGCGAGCCGCCAATCAACTTCATCCAGTGTTCCCAGCTCCACCAGGTAGGATTCACACCACCTGCTTCCAGTGGCCCACTTCCACTTTGCTTTTGCTCGTGGCACCGATTAGGATTCAGATGTTGCCCGATTGGAATCAGGACTTCATATGTGAATCTATACAGTGGGTGGAAGAAAGTTTTCGGACGGCGTTACAATTTTACTCAATCATTAAATATTGGCCAGAGAATTTTTACAAAGGTTTAGCGCCATCAGAGGCCCACATACAAATAGACTGTTCTTTATTGATAATAACATCCCTGTCGTTCTTGCACTCTTGGATATGTTATGAGGGACGGCATCTTGCAGATACATTTACTATGCTAAAAAAAAAAAAAAAACTGCACTTGGAGACTTAAGACTGATTCTTAGCGCAATACAATCCATCACAATCATGACGTGTCTAAAAACTTTTTTTCCACCACTGTGTGTGATATCTGCCAGTGTTTCTGTCTTCCGAGCAGATGGCTCAGATGTTTCCTGCTGTTGCAAGCTGTCTGTGCTATAGTTGATATTCAAGAGGGAGTATCAACTATCGCGACACGTCATCAACATTTCTCTCTCCACATGAATGTTTTTCGGGCCACTTCTTCCTAATCTCAAAATCAACAACACAATCACACCAATTAGTCATTCTGGGACTAAGACATTTCAGTGAAACAAAGTGCAAATCAAATTTCTGTCTGATTCCTCGGTTGGTCGAGGCAAAGATGAACATCTTAGTTGTTGCCATTGGCACTGTAAGGACATTCCCGTATATAACAGCTCTTCATGTCAAGTCGAGTCAAAGTTTTATAGAGCACTTTTAACACGACCTCAGACGAAAAAAGTGCTGGATAGTTAAAAAAATAAAAGGCATAATCTTGCACAAATACACACGAATACAACAATAAATAACAATAAAATACTCAAAACAATTGAACAACAAAGTATGAAAAATAGTAAAAGCTCAATTTAAGACCAGGATTAGAAAAGGACAAAATAAACAAATCAAAAGATAAAAAAAATATCAATATATGTTCCAGGTTGTTGAGGTTCATTCAACTCTCTGATCTAAAATTCTACCCTTGATATTTTGACAATTGAAATCACCATTTCACCTTAAAATATAAACACAGAACATTAGAACCACCAGAAATGCTTCTAATGTTCCTTTTTCTGATAATGACAATAAATTACATGTACATGCAGGCTGATTCAAGAAGAAGCAAAGTTTAAGCTGGCATGAGGGCAAAAAGTTTTGTTATGTTGTTGTTTTTTTCATTGCATTTGCTTGCTTATGTTTGATGCAGACAAATCTCACCTTTTGAAAGACAAACAAAAAAAAAAAAAAATCAATTTTAGATTGGACCAACTGTTAAAAAAAAAAAAAAAACTAACACTATTGTAACCAGACAAAGAAAAAATCCATACAATGAATTGGAATTTGGGCCCCGAAGATCTCGAGAATAACCTTCCCATCCTCCTCCTCACACACACACACACACACACACACACACACACACACACACACACACACACACACCAATCAGCTGCTAGGTCTCCTCGTTGACTGTCCCCTCCCCCCACCTCTCCTCCAGGTGACCAGCTGCGCCTGGGTCCCCGACGGCTGCCAGCTCTTCACGGGCAGCAAGTGTGGAGTCATCACCGCCTACAGCAACCGCTTCACCAACACCACGGTCGGTATCCATGGCGACGTCCCCTCCTCTAACCTCCACCGCTGACACCCAATCCAGCCGCCCACCTCCAGTTTACCTCCTCCACCCCACCCACCCCCCCTCTTGTCGTCGACTTTGCTTCGCGCTCAAAAGCGGAGCTTTATTAGTCACATCACAGTTGCCCTTGAAACACATTTTCCAGCGAGCACCACAAGTGGGATTAGAGGTTCAGGGACTTCAGTCATCAGAGAGGCTTTCACGCTCTCACCCCCCCCGCCCCCCCCTCACCCAACCAATAGGCATCGAGCTTTTCTGCTCGCTCCTCCATCTCTGGAGGGGGCTTTAGCTTTAGCGCCACTCGCCCCACCATCCCCCTTCCCTCTCTCCCGTTGCACTATTGATTATTTTTAGCTGTATTTGTATTTGACTCGCATGCAAATTTTCCGTCTTTGGTCTTTTTGACGAATGGCCCCTCTGTGTTTGTGTAAACAACAGCCCTCCGAGATGGAGGTGGAAGCTCAGGTCCACCTGTACGGCCACACGGGGGAAGTCACCAGCCTGTTTGTGTGCAAGCCCTACAGCGTCCTCATCAGCGTCAGCAAGGACGGCACCTGCATCCTGTGGGACCTCAACAGGTGGGTGGAGCCACGCCCTCCTCCTCAATCCAGCAGCCGCCACCGCCGCCACTTTTAATTTTCCACGGATTCGGCGATGGATCAGCTTTGTTTTCAGATAGAGGGGGGGCGGTCTAAGAGAGCTTAGGTCGTGACAACAGCAGGAAGACGGTGTTCTGTAGAGCCACGTCACAGAAGATAGGTGTGGGGACAGGGAGCCAAATGCCAAGGGATCATTCCATTGGTCTAATTTAACCAAACACACAACAAATTCTATAAAGGTCTTGGCTGTTTTGTTTGTTATTCTGTCACTTGAAGGCCCAGTGGTTAAAATTTGGCTTGATATATGATTTTTATATTGGCAAAAGCTGAATATACTGCCCATAAATACATTAATAAAAGTGTATACTCGCAGTACAATAAAAGCTATTTGGTTTTCCTGCACATAGAAAAGCCTTTACAATCAAGCCCACCTGACAACGCATTTCACATTCAGTGTGAACGCTCGCGTCCTTAAATAAACCAACGAAGAAGAAGGTGGACAGGGTATCCAGGTTTGTATGCGCAAGCCACCGTAGTTCACTGGCAAGCTAGGGAGAAAGAAAAGAAAAGGTTCTGATGATTCTGTCTGGCCAAAGCCATTGTCAATGAACATTCCATCCAATCGGGGTGTTGATGTGCAGTGGCATTGGCAGAACACTAACGAAGTTCACACTTTGCTAAGATGCCAAAAACTGTCTGGTTTATGGTTGAAGAATAATTATAATTTACAATGCTGTGCAGGTGCAGGTAGCTTTGTGCATGCAGCACTTCTTCTTCTCCTCATACCTTGTCTTCCCTTGACACTGGCTTGGCTAATATCAATTTGCTAATCATCATCACAAGGCTTGGAATGTTTGTGTACAATGAAAGTGCCTATAAAGCTGCACAAGAAGGAGTTGAAGAAGGACGCTACGCTGACTTGTATACAACATCCGCCAGTAGAGAGATCAGCAGGGATGTGTAGCAGTTCAGGTGAAATCAGAGCTGGACGACATCTTAACATTGAAGAGACACAGGGCGGCCCTTAACATGTAATGTTAGGACTGGAATACTAAATTCATTATGTCTTCACTGTAAAAAGAACTGGAAACACCATCTGAAATGGAGACACGATGCATTTAATTGCAGCAGCGGGATCTGATCTTGATTGGTCGGCTTTAAATTGATGGGCGGACAGTTCGCGCAATCACCTCCCGAGTATCACCTCACCTTTCGAACTGCTTCCTGTATAACAGATGGATACATTTGATTGTTTATGATCTTGTTTTTGTGATGTTTTGACCTCCTGCTCCGTCTCTTCAGGCTTTGCTACGTGCAGAGTCTCACAGGCCACAAAAGCCCCGTGACGGCAGTGTCGGCCAGCGAGACCACGGGAGACATCGCCACTGTCTGCGACTCTGGTGACGCCTCACTCTGTTCCCCAAAATCTTTTTTTTTTTTTTTTTTTCAAATGACCGATTTGCTCCTGGATGCGACTGACGATTTGTCCCTGTGCGTCCCAGTGGGCGGAGGCAGCGACCTGCGGCTGTGGACGGTGAACGGCGACCTGATCGGCCACGTGCACTGCCGGGAGATCATCTGCTCGGTGGCCTTCTCCAACCAGCCGGAGGGCGTGTCGGTCAACGTGATCGCCGGAGGCCTGGAGAACGGCGTGGTCAGGTGAGCGTGGCCTCCAAAATCTTTGACCTCCCAGCACTTTGACTGACCACACTCCATTCACACATTTTGTTTGTTTGTCCCCCTTCCCTTGCTATTGATCATCCAGGTTGTGGAGCACATGGGATTTGAAACCAGTGAGGGAGATCACCTTCTCCAAGTCGAGCAAACCCATCATCAGGTATCTCTCGCAAACCGCATTCAAGCTTTCAGTTGGTTATTTTGATCTTTATTATATTTATATTTATCTTTTATTCAGATCCCCCCCCCCCTCAGCTTCCACGCTAATCTTCCTGGGGTTTCACATAAAAATAAAAAAATGACACAAACATATAAACATTAGGGCTGTCAAACGATTAATTTTTTATTCGCGATTAATCGCAGAATCTTCATAGTTAATTGCGATTAATCGCATTTTGTGTAACATTCTGTAATTTCGCATTTCAAGGCAGTTTTAACCCCATAAAATAAAGTTTTTCTTACCAGAAATCGGCCCGAGGGGCCGACTACGGGTTAGTGCAATGAACGTGGACGCGAAAGCGCTGCAAAGCAGCGCGCCCACGAAAATTGTGCGCGAGCCGCAGCCCTCCTGTTCACACCACACACCAGACGCACATTTCTCGGCGAGGGTCGACAAGCGCTTCTGCTCAGCTGTTGTTTACTCCCATTCAGAGCTTCTTTTTTTTTTTTCATCACGATCAATTTCACATCTTGACTCGACAACAACTCCTCTCCGCCTCGCTCTCGCTCTTTCCCTCTTTGTTTGTGTGTTTAGACACCCAAAACCCCGCCCCCCCGCCTAGTGGCCAGCCCACTCTGTTGCTCTCTTTCATGTACATGTTTGTTTGTTTGTTTGTTTGTTTTCATCTCTCTATCACTCTGTTTAGATACTCACAAATACAACGTACACAAATATGATCGCATTTGTCAATTGCGGTGTTTTATTTTGACAATTGCTTTTATTTTGAAAATTGACCGGGTTTTCTAGTGTTTCTTTGAGTGGCTTCCTGACACGTTATGGATTATATTTAACTAATCACGATTAATGCGTGACCGCCCTAATAGGCATGCACGCATCGTACACAGTGCACCCGTAAAACCCGCCAAGTCCACAGAACCTTAGAGGAGGAAAAGACCCAAGTCAACAGATCTTGATCTGATGTATCCTCAGCATCCTCCTCTCTCCCTCTCTCTCTCTCTCTCCCTCCCAGCCTGACGTACTCGTGCGACGGCCACCACCTCTACACGGCCAACAGCGAGGGCACGGTGATGGCGTGGTGCCGGCGGGACCAGCAGCGCATGAAGCTGCCCATGTTCTACTCCTTCCTGAGCAGCTACGCCGCAGGCTGAAACCCCGCCCGCGCACCGACGCGCGTTGTGATGTTTACAAACTGTCCGCCTCCCTCCCTGTCTCCCTCCCAGTAGGAGGAGCCCCCCCCCTCCCCGCCCCCTCTCCCCCCTCTCTCTCCGAGGAGCACCTGTCAGCATGACCTCCCTGACTTTTAACTGAAGCCATCGTCCCCAAGCTGAGGAAGCGCTGCCACTCCCGGCATCCAGACCAACTGCAGATAGTATTACGTGTACATATATATATAAAACAGAGTGGAATGTTTGGGGGAAGGGGGAGGGGGGAGGGCGGCACGAGCATTCGGCCGAGGCTGCAACAGACACTTTATACAAAAGTACATTTCGGAGCGCGCGTTGTTTTTTTTTGTCGAGTCGTTCTCTTTTGTTTCTTGCTGATCCTGTAGGTTTTTTCTTTTTCTTTTTTTTTTTTTTTCTTTTTTTTCTTTTTTATTTGGGAGGGGTTGTTTTTTTTTCACCGTCGCCCCGCCTCACCTTCTTTTCCCCTCGCTGCTGCTGTCATCAACCAAACCGCTTTAGACCCTTCGTGGGCCACGCCCGCGTCTCCCGTGACGGGGCACGTCTTGACAGGCTGCAGCCGGAGCCGTTTCCTGCTGACGTTGCTCCTCGCTGGGGGGAGGGGTAGGGGGAGGGGGAGTAGATGGGTGGGGGAAGGGAGGAGGGTGCGGGGGAGGAAGCCTCTGGCGGCGCCCCGTCAGCGGGAGACGTCTCTGCCGGCCCCTCTGCTGGGCCTGTCCTCTCCGCTCAAGTCTGCTGAGCCCCCCCACCCCCCTCTGTCCTGCCTCCTGCCAGGCCCCCTGATGTTGGATTATTTATTAGAAAACGGAAGGATCCTCTGTTCACTCTCTTCTTTCTCCTTTTCACTGGGATGCAGTAAGGTGTTTTATTAGAGGAGTTTAGTCACTTTTGCAGTTAATTTGCCAGAAGGCGGGAGGATGCACAGGCGCAGTTACACAGCCAGGGCGGCGCCGTGGGGCAGCGTAAAGTAAGAGGAGTTTTCGAGGGGGGTTTTCTTTGTTTTTGTTTTTGTTGCACTGGTTTGCGATTCATTCCTTCGTCTTGATCACTACACCGACCCCAACCCACCCCACCCCACCCCCGCTTCTCACATTCCCCCCCTTCACCCGCTGCACTTAGTCCAGTTCAACTTGCACGTGCGGGTGGTCGTCTCAAACGGGAACTGAGCTTTAATTCCGCTAATAAAAAACCAACCCGGAGAGCAATACCTGAGACGCCCCCTTTTTTTTTTTTTTTCTTTGTAGCCGTATTTCACGTGGGAGCAAATGATTATTTTTTACACACACACACGCTTGGGAGGGTTTTTTCCTTCATTCATTTCCTCATTCATTCTTTTGCGGCGACTGCAGCGAGCCGTCTTGTCACGGCGGAATTCTTTACCTGAAAGGGAATAATGTTTTTCTTTTTGCTTTTTCCTTTTTATTTTCCTCTCATTTTGTGACATCATTCCTTCTGCGTCGCCTGGAGTTTTATTTCCTTGCCCGGGACCTTCGCTGTGCTCCAGCACCTGAGCGGCCTGTGTAAAACACGAGAGGTTACCGTGTATGTTTACTGAGTGTCATGCCTGCATGTGTTCAATCGCCCCTTCCTCTACCCTTGTAATTTATAAAGTCGACGAGAACCACAAAACTATCTTTATACTCTTGAGAAACCCGGGTGTGAGATTGTGCGAATGCCCCTCTTCTCTCTTTTGTCTGTAATTTTTTTTTTTTTTTTTTCAAGAAAAATGTCGAAAAGCGCAATTGTTTTGTACTGCAGAAGGAGACATTTTTCCATTGATAACTTAAGCTATGCATAATTTAAGGTTTTTGTCGTGAATGTGGGTCATTTGCTGACCTGAGCTGCGGATTGTTGCATCATCTACTGATATTTTGGGAGTTCATCTTCAGTGTTTCTTTTTTTTTCCGGTTTGTACATATGTGAGCGTGTGATTGTATGGAGAAGTGATGACTATATTATAAATATATAAATATATATATATATATATAAATATAAATATTTGAAGAAATATTATTGCATCTTGTATTTTTGTCTATTTGTTTTTTTAAATGGTACAAAGTTAAATGTTGCGCGCTATGCAAAATTCACTTCACCAATATTTGACATGAACGTGTCTCTAAACCAGGGGTGAGCAAAGGTTTTGACCAATGGGCCACAATGGGTTGTAAATTTGACAGAGGGGCTGGAGCAGCAGCAGCAGATGGATGGAGTGTTTTGGTGACCCACCTCATAGGAGAAGAAAAATATATCATGGGAGATGTAGAAAATATGTGCTTTAATGTCAATTGAAAATGAAACCAAGCAAAGCAAAATGTGTCTTCGAAGCCCCAGGGTATTTAGCTCTTTATTTAAATGACTCTTAAGACACTGGAAAAATGGATGAAATCCAGCTATTTAAGTACATGCATAATATTAATATAATTTCTTCAAGTTCGGCAGGCCGGATTGAAAAGCTTAACGGGCCTCATATGGCCCCCGGGCCGTAGTTTGCCCATACCTGCTCGAGCCTGTCAATAAACCCTGTTGGAATTGTTTATTTCCCTCTTTTGCTCGATACAGAACGTGCGGGTTGAAAGAAACAAAAAGTCATTGGAAGTCTGCCCATTGTGATGTCACAAAGGGGACGTCGGTGACAACAGCCCCTACCAGGTGTTGTGTTCATCCTGTGTGGCCGACTCTTATTTGCCTTATTTCTGACAGATTCCAAACACATGAAAGGTACGACAACATCCTGGGAAATTTTTGTGGAAGGCTTCAAACATAGGGTTATATGTTTGTTTGTTTTTATCTGGAGAGGAAGCACTTTTTGAGGGATTATATACATTTATATGAAATACTGTAGTCCCAAATGAATAAAATACTGTTATATTAATATTAAAAATCTGAAAATCTTAAGGACAAAAATAAGATGTAACCATCCATACGTGGAATTGTTTGTTTCTAAGCGGCGGTGGATGTTGGGGGATGAGGCCCATCTGTTACTATGGGGAAGGGGAACCCGGTGATGTCAAAGCTGATGTAAAAAAAAAAAAAAAAACCTGAATTGGGGAATCCTGCAGATCTCAGGTGCCTCCTGCAGCAATAAAACCCAACAACGAGAGAGAGGGACGAAAGGGAGGTGGGTGGGGGGGGAGAAAAAAAAATACATCAGCTGCCGCTAATTTAACAAAGAGCGGCTGCGTCGGTGCGTTCAGGGGCCGCTCGTTACGGTTGGACAACACGCTCCGTCGCCGCTACACTCGCATCTCCCCGGCTCGCCGATCGAGTCGCTTCCCTGCTCTTCCGTCCTTCCTCCCTGCCTCCCTGCCTTCCTGCCTCCCTTCCTGCCTCCGCTCGCTGCCCGCATCCCATCGTCACACCGAGGTTTCCCCCACCGCTGCGTGCGTAACATCTCTCCCAAGTCCTGCCGCGGTGCACGCCGACAGCCTCGCCGCCGCTCCGGAGCTCATCATCTCTTCCTACGCGGAATATTATACACTCACGACTCCAGCTCCGCTGAGGCCAAAGTGAACCGCGACGGGATTGGTGTTTTTTTTTTGTTTTTTGTTTTTTTTGTTTTTGTTTTCAAATTATTGTGATTAGCGGGCGACACCAGGCTGGGATTTCCTCTCATCCTTTTGATATTTGACAGATCCTCGCTCCCTTTTTTTTTTTTTTTTTTTTTTTTGGCGTGCGTGCGTGTGTGTGTGCGTGTGTGCGCTCGCGTGCGTGCGTGCGTGTGTGTGTGTCTGTGTGTGTGTGTGTGTGTGTGTGTCTGTGTGTGTGTTGGGTGGAGTCAATCCGGAATTCAACCAAATTTGGGAAAAACCCCAGCAGAGCACATTTTCCAGGTAGGTCTCGCGCCTGTGTAAGCCAACATTAACGGCCCCGTCGCGTTGGTCGTGTCGCTCGTGCGGTGCTTGCGGGGAGCAGCAGAGGGAGGGGAGGGCTAGGGAGGGGGGCATCTTTGCGGTGATGGCGTGCGTTTCCGCTCCAAACAGGCCTTTGCAAAGACCCGCACGCACGCACGCACGGTTGTTGTTTTTTTTTTTGGTTTGTTTGTTTGTTTGTTGCCCGTCCGCGCTCCTGCTGCTCGGTTGTCTCGGTTTTCCTTTTGCCTTCTTCTTGCGGGCCCCGGCATCAACAATTAGCATCGGATGCCGAGGCAGATTGTAACGGCCGGAGGAGGATGGAGCCGGTGTGTGTGTGTGTGTGTGTGTGCGCGTGTGCTCTTGGGGGGAGGAAAGAGAATGCTATAAATTGACCTGCAAGGGTGGATCACTGGGCGAGCCTGTCAGGGTCCGCGCCCCCCTCATTGCTCCTCATCTGCTCTCTTATGACGGGTGGTGAAGGAGGAGGAGGAGGAGGTGGTGGAGGATGGGAGCACGTTCGATGCAAAAAATAATCACCGCCACCGCCACCAGCACCGCCACCAGCAGCAGCAGCAGCATCCAGCTGTAGTGAGGAGATGCTTCAGCTCAGCAGCACCTTCTCGCCATATCAAACTGGGGCCTGTGGGTGTGTGTGGGTGTGCGTGGGGGTGTTTGGGAAGGAAAGGAGGGGTGTGTGTGTGTGTGTGTGGAGGTGGAGAAGGGGGAAAGGGGGAGGGGGGGGTCAAGGGGCCATGCGACGCAGTGGTCTGCTGCACGCGAGACGCAGCCGGGGCAGTCCGCTGGACACGCAGGAGTGGATCAACTGGATCCCAGGCTGCAAGAGGGAGGGGGTTGTGTGTGGGGGTGGGGTGTGGGGGGTGGATGTAGGAGGAAAATGACAGATTCAGGAAGTGGTTACTGCAAAAGGAAAGGCCGGAACCAACCACACACACACCACCACCACCGCTTGGTTGGTTGGTTGGTTGTTGTGAAGGTTTTTAAAGATGATTAGAACTGATTTTCATTTTCTCCTCCCCCCATTGATGCTCGATCAAAGCCTGTTTTGCTACTTTTGCCCCTTTCATGTTTCACAAAGTGGATGGATTCCCCTCGTGATGTCACGCCGGCTCCTCTCCCGAGTTCGTGGCGGTCACCGTCCCCCCGCCCCCCCCTCCCCTTTTATCCTGCAGATAACATAGATCTGGGCTGCTGTGTGAGGGAGCATCCTCCCGGAAAACACCGAGTCCTTTCAGACATAAAGGCCGGCTTTGGCGGAGAATGGCCGCTCCCGCACAAGCGCTCCAGGGGGGGAAAGTGCTTAGTGCGTTTCAATGGGACGCTCATTGACTCCATGGGCCCGCTCGCCGCTCGCCCCGCTCGCCCGCGGGCCCTCACCCAACCCATCCGCCCTGTCTTTGCCGTTGCAGGGGGCCACCATGAAGGACGGCATAGCCAACAACAGCACGGCCAGCATCTCCCAAGCCAGGAAAGCTGTGGAGCAGCTGAAGATGGAGGCGTGCATGGACAGGATAAAGGTAAGCGCCTCTGGGCCGTCTCAACACGGACGCGGCCTCTCGCTAAATAGCAGGAAATGGATTTTGAGTCGTGATTGAGGATTTCAAATTTGAAACGGCGAGAACAAAAATCACAGCGATCGCATCGCTTGAGGCCGCAGCTATAGACAAGATGTATGTGTAGTGCACAGATTACATACAAGGCGCCTATTCTGATGTTATTGCGATCTCGTCGATCTCAGATTGCACAAACGCAATGATAGCAAAAGTGGGAATAAATGCTCGACGAAGAGTCGACCGGACTCTTCGTCGGCAGTCAGCGATTCCTCCTATTTGCTCCGACTCGCTTCGCTGGAGTGATTGCGGCCTGTCGCTTCTTGTCTGTGTTGGGTTGTGGTGAATATACGGCAAGAGGCGGCGGCCGGGTGGCCTTATCTCAGCTCAGCGTGCCGACAGCAAACAGTGGGACGCCACGGTCGGGTGTTCAAAGGTAGACGGACCCTCCGTGTTTGTCTCAATGTGTCTGCTTGGGTTCGGAGCTGAATTATGCTCGGGGGTCAAGATGTAATCGACTCCCAATTTGTTAAAAAAAAAAAAAAGAATTCTGGTATACTAACAAAGACGAAGAGCCGAGCGGAGGAAAAAAAGGTCGGAACTCTGGAAAATCTTCCTCCTCCCTCAGACAGAAACACAAAAGCCGGCGGTGCCTCCATTAAACAAACACAAAACCTGAGCTCCCTGTATTTTTTTTTGCAGCCAATAATAATAATAAAGTAAACGATCTCATCTCACTGTGTTCGGTATCACTCCTGCTTTTTAACTTGTGGGCCACACTCAAATGCTGTAGCTGGGGGCGGGGGGGCAGGGGGGGGGCACACATCTAAAAGATGCGAGGGTGTAATTCTGCTCCGCGCCACCAGGTCAACAGGGATCCATTTTAAATTTTTTGTGCGTGTTGTTTTTGAAAATTGCTCCAATGTTTGACCACGCGTCACCGTGGACGGGTCAGTCGTGACTGCGATAGAATCAGATGGGCTCCTGTTTCCGCCCCGACACGCCAGATGGGAACGGCTCCCGAAGCTGTAGTATTTATTTAAAACATCCATCTGGTGAATAACCAATAGCGCGGGAGAGCCGCTCGACAAAAGTGAAATCTGATCGGACGACTCGTCTGTCCGTCACTTTCGTGGAAGTGGGAGGGGGGGGGGGGAGAACATCAGGCAAAAAGCCCTCGGTTCTGTTCTTTGTTCTCCTCCAATGGGGGGAAAAAATCATCAAGAGGCCCCGGCTGCGGCATCCACGCTAATCTCTTTAGCATCAGCGGCTACTTTAGTCTCACAGTCACTTGGTTTTTTTATGGTCTTGTTTGCTTTTTAAGGGCCCGCCTGCAGCTTTTGCCTCGGGCCATCGACGCAGCTAACGGGGAGCTGATTGGTTCCTTAACACGGAGAATGTTTTTCGACACTCCGCCCCGCGCCGAGGACTGGCGCTGTGCTCGGCAAGATGGATGTGCGAGATGTCGGGCCTGAAACGCTCAGAGGCTAGGAGTTTAGCTCAGACCCGCGTGGCTCTGCCACTCTCAAAGAGTGCCTTTACTTTATTTTTTTGTAACTTGATGAATAAGGCTAAACAAAAAGTCTTCGGCATGGCAGCGGAATTCTGTGTTTAGAAAAATCACTTGTTGCCCCCTGTGCAGCGTTCCTCAGAGTTGTTCAGAGCAAGGACGCTGTCGACTGGTGCGTTTGGAAGCAGACTTTTTATGTTCTGCAAATTCGATGTTGCGACCAACAAGCTAAGCGACCGTTGCGGTGCTGTGGGAGTCGGTCTCACATGAAGAGGTCGTTCAAAATTTTGGACATAGTTTCCAAGTTAGCCAGTGTGCCATTTATGATCGATTGATCCTTCCATTTTAGCAGAGTTGGCCATCGCTAAGCTAGCAGAAGTCAACGCAGATTGAAACAATGTTACCCACTCCACTGCACACCAGGAGCAAATAGACTAGAGACTATCGAGGTGTTTGGTAACACTTTCTATGAGGGCCCATTGAATAATGCATTATGAGTGCCTTTATTCGGCAATATAAAACATGTCATAAATGTTCATCACGATTGATGAGAACTCATGACAATGTTTATAAATGATCATAAG
Organism: Nelusetta ayraudi; assembly: GCF_046127955.1. NCBI lineage: Eukaryota > Metazoa > Chordata > Actinopteri > Tetraodontiformes > Monacanthidae > Nelusetta > Nelusetta ayraudi. Next base: position 5,928,535 of record NW_027466058.1, on the reverse strand, counting down.
TGATGCATATAATGTGTTATAAGCGCATCACTCATAATGTTTAATACTTCCACAGCAAAGTGACACTGAACCCCTGGATGGTAAACCATATCATACCTACCTGTTAGGGAAAAAAGAATCAGAGGATGACTGTGAGCTTGAAGTAAAGTGCCAGCACTTCTGGAATTATGTCTGCAAATAAAACCATGTCACTGACACTTTGCTGTTAACTCACAGAGTCATCGTCTAAAACATTTTTTATGAATGCTAGTCATAATATGGTATGATATCATCCAGGACTTCAGTGTCATAATCATTTATAATCACTGTCACAAGTTGTCATGCATCATTATGAACATTTAATGGCGTGTTTTATAATGCCTATAAAAGCATTACAATGCGTTAAAAAAAAGCACTCTTAATGCATCATACAATAGACCTTCACAGAAAGTGTTAGCGCTTGTTTTTATTGGCAGGCTAGCAGAAACCGTTGACATGCGCTAGCTTAGCAACGGCAAACTCTGCTAAACTAGAAGGACTGGAAGGAACGCTTTGAAACGCTCTCCGCTGATAAAGAGCACAGCGGCTCACTCGGAAATGAGCTCCTGTGTCCTGAACTCTGAACCGGCCCTTGAACGTCACATGACCCACTCTGCGATGCCCGGTTGCCTTTTTTCTCGAGATGCTACTACTATGTGCCTGGCCCGGAGCGCTGCCGCCTTCACCGCTCTCTTGCTCTCCTTCCAACCCGCTGCACCAGAAATCCTCATGGCTATTTGTTTTTCCTCATAAAGTTTCAACTTGGTTCTCTCGTGACATTACTGGGAGCGCAATTTAAGAGCGTAGGGGAACTGTAGCTAACCGCGAGACGACGTCTCTCAGCTTGGCTTTTCGGCGCAGCTCCCCCCCCCGCGACAGGCGCAGCGTGGGCCTTGCCGGCTGACGCCACCTCTGCTGTCAGACTGTACTCACCCCGCACGCCGCCAAAGTGCACCCACTGTAAGGGACCGACCCGGGGGTAGAGGAAATTGGACGGGGGGGGGGGGTGTTCTGTGATCGTGAGGGCTTCTGACGTGAGCTTTTCTCCCGATTTGGGTCACTTTGCCTGAGCCCGATCACAGGGATCCTCTTCCGCCCACAGCGTTTCGTTTTTTTTTTAGCTTAACCTCGTTGCTGATGTTCACCTCGTCATACATGTCAGGTTAGCTTGAAAAGCCCGAACGCCGCGTTCGCAAGCGATGACGAGGTGTATTGTTCAAGTGGGAAAAAAATCGCACTTGCGTTCTCCCGGGAATCTCTTCTCTTTCTCCTCATGTTGCCGCGGTTGCGGGCCCTTGTAAAGGCAGACGCTGCGGCTCCTCCTCGCGGAGCCGCTTAAATATTGACTCTCCAGTTTTAGCCTTTATGGTCGAGGTCAATCGCAGTGTTTGGAAAATGTCCTTTCAATGAGCCGCTTCTCGCTGAGAAGAGAGCTCTGCCCGACTTGCGATCGGGCTTCTTGCCGACGCATGGCTGACAGTTTTTGTTTCGATGAAGGATTTGCGAGATTTGGAGAAGGCATTTTTGCTCGGCGCTAAACGCTGGGTGTTTAAATGTCCTCGATCAAATCGTCGCTGAAGAACCGTTCAACTGTTAAAACTCCCATCGGTTACCCTGCGAATCCAATCAGAGTTCTCAGTGAGCCGGCTTGAAGAAGCTCCAGTTAAAATTGTAGCAGGGATATGACCGGACCGTCCATCCTTCCATCTTCAACTCCCGCTTCCTTCCTGCACTCAGGCTCCCAGGGCTCTGCTGGAGCCTCTCCCGGCTGTCACAGGGCGAAGGCAGGGTGACACCCTGGACAAGTCGCCGGGTCATCGCAGGGCCACATAGAGACAAACAAAGACAAACAACCCGTTCACACCTACGGACAGTTTAGAGTTTCCAGTTCAGCTCACATGCGTGTTTTTTTACACTGTTGGAGGAAGCCGGAGAACCCGGAGAGAACCCACGCAGACACGTGGAGAACATGCGAACTCCGCTCAGAAAGGGGCCCGAGGCCGGGGGTCGAACCTGCAACCTCCTTGCTGTGAGGCGACCGTGCTAACCGCTGCAGGATGAAGAGGGCGGGAGCTGCGGCCAGGGAACAGGAAGCTACACTGCTGACCACAGGGGCGACACTGTAATGATGGCACTGTAACGACAGCAGTCTCATTAGAACTCAAGTAGGTTCTCTTATTGACCGAAGGCAATGGAACAGCTGTGCATCCGTTATGTCGCCCTGCTTCTGAATGGCTTCGGCAGGAGTTTAGCTAACAAGCGCTTTGTGCTGCCGTCAGTTCAGACAATACAGCAGAGCAACACGAGGCACGCAGTACTTTTGCCCCATGAGTAATGTTTTGGAAATAAATACCAGAGTAAACTGCTCAGACTCCAGCACTGCTGAATAAAGAGATGCTAGTCGTTACGTCGAGGACTTAATGCAGTGTCGGAAACGCTGCATTGTAGGATCAGCCTATCACTTATTAATGCGGTCCCTCTGATTGCCTCACAACCATCGACTTTCTTTAGTCACTGAGGAATTTCCTAATTTCCCACTTTGAAATGTCGCTCGTCACGACCCGATCCGAAACACCAGAATTCACATCCGTCTCTTAAAAGTCCCCTCGGACCTTTTGCCGGTCTTCCAGTGTGCGTCGGGCCGTCGGGGGGGGGGCGACGCTTTTCCAAGTGCGGTCCGAGCGCTGGAGGTGGCGACGCGTTGTTTTGCTGTGCCGGAGAGAAAGCACAGCCGTTAAACAGTGCAGTGCGAGCCTTCAAAAGAGGGTCGTGCTGCACCTCCTCAGCGGTGCCCAAAGCACCGTAGTTCAGACTGATTTTAATCTTGATTAGCAACCCCCCCCACCCTCCTCCCCCCACCCCTTTATGCTCCCCTGAGCGCCTTTGATCCTCGGTGGCTGCAGATATCTTTTCTCTGAGTGTCTCCACATGGGCCGGATCGTTGTTCTAAATATACGGCGGGGCTTTACATGCTGCCGTACCCACCGGGAAACAAGAGGAGCGAGGGATGTTTGAGGGCGAAGCGCGTCAGCGGAGGAGACAGACGGCTGATTGAGGGATCGCCACGCTCTCATTAATTGCTCAATCAGCCGGAGGAATGTGATCTGGGCTTAATTAGGCGGACTCTCCGTTCCTCCATCGAGGGGCTCCAGTGTAATTACACTCAGTCTGGCCCGAGTGACACGTGGCTGCGGTGCCGCCCGTTGCGCAGCTCTGCGGACCCTCCGCGCACTCTAAAGTTTGGTTCCTTGGTGTTAAAATGGGCACCGGGTGTTAAAAAAAAAAAAAAAGCACTTAGTTGGATGTTTACACTGCAGCCTAAAGTCCAAAATGAGGCAATTCTTTTCCAAGCAGCCGAATCAAACAGTACGTCTTTGTTACTTGTGCTTTGCAAACAAGAGAAGACGCATCGGTGACTTCTCATTCTTCTTGTGTTTGACAGTAATGCTGTATAATCAGGACACAATGACAATCACATTGTCAAGAGTGATGCTGTGTGCTGATTAGCTGGCCCCGGCATAATCCTAATCTAAAATAATGGACCCTGTATCATCCCCCATATCTTGTCATCTGTTAGCTCCAATCTGCCAACTTAACTCTGAGCCCTCTCGCGTTTTCCCTGAACAGGCTGTCAGCCATAAAAAATAGTCTGATGTCGACTTTTTTAATTATTATGGCTTTAGTTCTCCAATTGGTAAAAATCTAAAAGGGTTCAGATTTTCTTTTTTAATTCTCTAATGGCACAGAAATGAACAAACAAATGAATGATAATGTCTTGTCAGCACATCTTTGCTCTCCTGACGTTCATTGTTGTTAAGACTGTGCTGTTGCGTTTTTAATACATGATGTATTAATCCATCGCTCAAAATATCACTTCTCTCTTTTCAAGATGAGCACATCAACCGGTGAGAAGCTTTTGCTTATGGCAGATGAGGTTGGTGATCGCAGAACAGACCGAGTGACTGAAAACACGTCACGGCTGCGTCTCGATTTCCTCTTTAGGGCAAATGAACTGGAAGAGTCCGGACCCTTTTGCTCCCAGACCCTTTTTTGTTGTTTTTTTCCTTCAAACATCGTCCGCCCGGTTTAAAAATTCACATGGGCGCCCAGGCGAGCAGCAGAATGATGCTGAGAGCGCATCTTTGGAGGGCAGCAAGCGGGCGAGGCCAAGTGTCGGCGGAGGAGATCAGATGGCGGTGCCCCCCCCCCCCACCCCCCGAGCAGATCCCCGAGACCCCGCCGTCACTCGGCAGCAGCTGCCTCTCCGCTCCTCCCTCTGGAACCTCCAGCATTCAGCCGCACAAAGTCGAACCCACTGTGCTCCCAAGTTTGGAGTCCGACTGTGGAACTGCCATATGGCTGTTGGCCTCTGAGGCAGGAGGAGTGTCGTTAGCCCCCCCCCCCACTTTACCCCTGTCAGCTGATGAAGGTGTTGCCATGGCGTCTGTCAGTCACCGCCATGCTGTCCGAAGGCGGAGCTAACACATCTTTGTTTTAATTGTAGCGTTGATTTCTGATTGACCGACTCTGGTGGAAGTCTGTTTTCGGAGAAAATGCACAAGAGTCGGATAAAATCTGTAGTATAGTATATAAAAAATATATGTATATAACACTTGATTTACCTTTTCCCTGAGACACGGCCCACAGTCATAGCACCCAGTTTCAGGTCTATTGCACAATGACACTGGTGATTAGTGGTTACGGTGATCTACTTGGAGCACTACTGATTGAACAGTCTTACAGCAGCAGGTAGGAAGGATCTGCGATAGGTTCCTTCACACATTTAGGGTGAAGCAACCTATCGCTGATGGAGCGATATATATATATATATATTAATATGATATTTATAAAATATATTTATATATATATATATATATATATATATATGTATATATATATATATATATATATATATATATATATATATATATATATATATATATATATATATATACATATATGTATGTATACACATATGAGTGTGTGTACACAAATACACACACATGTATATTATATATATATAAAAGAACTAGGTGTGCACAGATACCATTTTTTTACAGGAGTACAATATAAATACTTGCATGTCAGTACTCACCGATACCGAGTACTTTATAAGGCTATTGCACATTAATTACTTTTACTATTCCTTCAATTTTATTGTTATTTTCCACACATTTCCACACTGTTATTTGAACAACATTCCTATGTATGTGTGTTGTTCTACAAGGCGGGTGACACAAAATGTAACAAAATCTTCACGTACGTACATGACAACTGGTATCGGTGTCGCGATAGCGGTACCAGCGGAGTACTCGACGGCAGTATTGGTGTGTCCCTGAAAAGAGCGTCTCTCAGCTCCGCTGCCATCCTCCGTGGTTGACTCACCTCAGCAGATGCTCGCAGGCGTCAAGGCGTGCCGACCGCTTTCAGAGATCGCTTCCCGTGCCTTTGTAGACTTCCGCTGATCACGTGACGCTCACGCTGCCCCAGTTTTCACTACCAAGTGAATGAGCCGTCTCCATTAACATTTTTTTTTGCATTTGCATTTGCATTTGCTGCCATAGAATTGCAAATTAAAGATGCAGAAGCTCAAGTGACTTTTCACAAAACGCTCCTGGCAAAAATGCATTAGCGTATCCGAAAGGTTAAATCTTACTTTTTTAAGCCGTGTTGTCAGCTTGGTTGTGGCTGGTTGCATCATCTGTGCTTGCATTTGCAGACTTACTTTATCTAAAATATATATATATATATATGCAATGAACTGGCTAAACCATTTTTTTTCCCACTTTTATAAAGAAAAAATAATTCACTGCAGATGTAATTTCTTTTAAAGGGGCCCTGTTTCGGCTCTTCATCGTGTCTTTTTGAGTAGAGTGCAGTTCAAAAAAATGCTCAACCATCTACAGTTACGAGGTCACCTGATGATCATAGTTTCTATCTACTCTGCTCTGCAGACTTGTGTTCGTCTGGCTTCACTACACAAGGCCTGTCCTGCTAGCTAGCTAGCTAGCTTGCCTGGTAGAGTTTTTTTTTAAACCAAGCAAACTTGTTGTAAGTGGTCTTCTACTTGGAAATAAACTAAATGGGCACAGCACCTCTCAGATGCTTCTGCATCTCCTTTTGAATGCCCGTTGCTGAACACTGCTCAGGCTCATCCTTTCTTCTCTTGAACACTGCAAGCGGCAGGTCTGTCAACCTACCGAGGGTCATTTGAGGCCTTTCATGTCAGCTCGCCACAGGGGACATGTAGAGGACACAAGTAGAAAGAAAAGTTCCCTGACTCATGATTTTCAGCCTTGATGTTTCTTCGCCAGGAGGAACAATAGAAAGATTGACTATAAACCACAGTGTTTCTGGTCAGAGGCTTCCTATTAGGCCTTTATTTTTGTATTGTGGTCTACTGTAAAAAAAAAAAAAAAAAAGCTTTTTGGGATGCATGTTTTTTTTTTGCCTGTAGTACTTCAAGTGGCCATCGGAATAAATCGCCATGTCTGGTATATTACCAGTCTGGTATCCAGTTCTTGTAATATATCCATGGTCGCACCTGCGCAACTAAAAGATGAATTTCCTGACTTTCCTTCTAATGGGTCACATTTCAACTTTTTTCAAAAAAAGTTGTTTAAAAGGAACTTGTTCTAGGTATATTATGACCATCACAGTATCTACAGGTGAATTGCTCTTTCCTGCCACTACACTGTCATAATGATATTAACTACCCCAGTAAAAAATGTTCAATTAATTGCGACTAATTTAATTTAATCGATTAAGTCCTTAATTAACAATTAATCGATAATCGATTGATTGTTTACATTGCAACTTTTTAACAATTTGTCAGATTTCAAACTCGCGGCCTTCGCGACAAGTTGAAAGTCTCAACAGTGAGGAGCCGCTAACCCGACCCTCCTCTCGTTCTCAACCTTGCAGGTCTCCAAAGCTGCCGCAGACCTGATGGCGTTCTGCGACGCGCACATACGCGAGGACCCGCTCATCATGCCGCTGCCGGCCTCCGAGAACCCCTTCCGGGAGAAGAAGTTCTTCTGCACCATCCTCTGATGAGCCGCGCTCAGGGCGTAGGCAGTCGCCTGGCTTCTCCGTCTTCACCACACCTGAAGCTACCGGCCCGAGAGGCCTTGAGTTGAGTTTTTGCCCCCCCGGTGGACACTCTGTTGTCGGTTCAGCTCTGTCCTGGTGGCTGAAGGTTTTTCGGCGGGTGGGGTGCGAAGTCGGCCACCAAACTGGCAACCCAGTGAGCGTGTCATGTCTTGTTAATTCAATAGGTCTGTTATTGCTTCGTTATTAGAGAACAGCCTTGCTCAGTGCGTAATGAAATGAGAGATTCTTCTTTTTTTTTTTTGTTCCGCCCCCCCACCTCCCTACCCCACCCCACCCTTCCTCCTGCTCCTCTTCTTCTTCTTCTTCCTCTTCTTCTTCTTTTTATTGTGCTAGATCTTTAAACACCTCAGGAAACAGAACTTTTGCCCGAAATGTCTTCAGCCTTTTTTCTTTTTTTTTTCCCCTTTTCCCAACATTTCCAGGGTTTTTTCCTTCCTTCAAGGTACCCGGGTCAAAGAAATAAATCGGCTCGCTTTCGTGGAACGGGTTCGTCCGCACACGGCGACACTTCCTGAAAGCCGGCCCCCTCCGACCAACAGTTCCGCCCCCTTCGTGGCCGCCAAACCTTAGCCGGCCTGTTTTATTATTGCGGCACAAATTCCGATTAGAGCGCCTTATCTCGTGCCGTCAATGATTTCAGTTTGGTTGCAAATTGCGGCGGTAATGAGGAAAAGGAGGAGGAGGAGAAGTGAAGGGAGGAAGAGGAGGAGGAGGAGGCGGCTGCCCGTCGTCGTTGACGCTGCAATTGAACGAAACAAACCTAAACAAAGTCTCCGTAGGCGGAGAGCGGCTGGAGACGATGCGTCCGCGGCGGAACGGGATCCTCGGGGGTTTATCGCTGCGCAAACATTCCTGAAGTCAGGAATTATTTAGGAACCCGCCGCCTCCCTCCGGGCGTTCCGGGCCGCTCTTCCTCTGCACGCCGGACCGCGTTTCATTCAAATCAAAGACAAAAACAAGAAAATCCTTCTCCTTCTCTTTTCTTTTTCAGAATTCTTGTTTTCCGGGCATGTTTCCTGAGCCTGTTTCTTTTCCTTTCTTTTTCCGCCTGTCCCTGAGTGAATGGCAGCGCCTTTGACATCGATGCCAAACCGGAGGCCTGCATGTTTCTCTGCTCCTTTCTCTCGAGCCGCGGCCTCCTCTTGTTTCCCAGGGACCGCCGGTCTTTTAGAGTGTGTACAGTACGTTTCAGTGCCAATTTGTGCGAGAGCAGTGTTTTTTTTTTGTTTGTTTTTTTCGTTCGCACTGCGGTCCCACAGCCTTTCTCCTCTCCCCTCCCCCCCCCCATTCCCCACCCCTTCCCCCCGTTTGTTCTGGAATTAAAAGCACACCGTCGGAAATGTTTCCTTTACCTGGTAGTTGAATAGCATTTGCTAATTTTTACAATGAATTGTTATGATCGTTATTAATATTGTTATTATATTGGTAGTATTATTGACTATTTGTTGCACAGCACTGACAAGTTACATGACGTGTAGTGCTACTAAGCTTGTATAATACTTAGGATGGGTGAGTGAAAAAAAAAACATTTATAAATCATGCAATTATTAATAATATATGAATATTTTTTAGGCTCGGTTTACATGATACAATCCCTTTTTTGCAACTTTGTTTCTGTGAAATCGAAAGGAAATTCCTCTTCTTACTTGGACAGCCACGGCACTAGACATACAACTAACAGGACTGGAACCAAAACAAACTATTTGACTCAAAATTGCTTTTTGGGGAACGGTTAATGTCTTTATTCCCTGTCCAAAAAAAAAAACAAAACAAAAAAACCCTGACACCAGAGCCAGGGGGCGCTCTAACTGACTGACCTCATCTTAAGTTTGGTGCCAAATCTTAACCCTGAAATGAGAAACATAGCGGCTAGAGGTGAATATTGCATGGATTTATTTCTATCTATAACAGAGAGAACTTATTATTATAACATGAAATACTGACTCTTCATTTGACTTTCGGGTGCTACTACTGCACATGACTTAGGGGTCGGGAGTGTGTTGATAATGTGCAGCTGTATTCATGAATGGTGTAATCGTTTCTTTTGGTAAGAGATAAAAAAAACAAAACAACTAGCATTTAAATAGCAGGCTTTGTAAAATCCTTTGACGGATCAAACGAATTAAAGGAAAACGGCAACCTAAAAGTGTTTGGTCTCAATTGTTGCTTTTTTGTGCCTTTTTTTTTTTTACGCCTTGTGTTTTCCCATTTGTCTCGCTGAGCTGCATTAAAATCATCCCGAGTCTCACAGAGGGCCGTGATGCTGCCGAGCGTAGTGGAGACCTCCTGTGGCTGAGCCCAACCGCAGGCCATCTGGATGCACTCTTCATGCATCCTGGGCAGAATTTTTTAGTCATATATGTACAAATATATAAATGTATAATTACATGTATATACATATATACATATATACATATATACATATATATATATATATATATATGTGTGTGTGTGTGTGTGTGTATAGAGAGGGAGCGAGAGAGAGAGAGAGACAGAGAGGAACAGGAGAGCATTGAAAATGGATGGATATACACACACACACACACACACACACACACACACATATATATATATATAAATATATATATACATATCCATCCATCTATCCATCTTCTATACCCGCTTATTCCAATTCAGGGTCACGGGGGTCTGCTGGAGCCTATCCCAGCTGTCTTAGGGCGAAGGCAGGGTGACACCCTGGACAAGTCGCCAGTTCATCGCAGGGCCACTATATAAATATATATATATATATATACATATACATATATATATTCATATGTATACAATGCTACAAATAATGCTAATTTGATTCAGCAGCTGCCAGTTGGTGTCTTTTTGCACTATAAAATGAGAGGTGGCATCAAGCAAAGCTGCAGGTCACGTAAAGAATCATCCTCATCATAATTCAGGGCACAAGCGTCATGTACTTAGAGATTTCCTCTTTTGGATGCGGCGTGCGTCCATCCATGCATTTGGAGTCTCACCTGGGAATAGCCTGAAATAACCATTTTGGACCGTCGGGTACTGACTTAAAGGGACAGTTCGCCCCTCTCTCGTCGGCATCCCTTCATCCGACGCGCTGCTGGGCCATCGAGATGATTTTCAGTGTCCGAGGCTTCCAGATATTGGCCGTAAAAAATGTTGCCTTTTTGCCAATATATTGGAGCTTGATGGATGAGAGGCAAGATACTAAGATAGCTCAAAAATTATAGCTGAGCCAAGCAGGACGTGGTGATTTCTTACGTCCCACTCTGACATGACCCGGAGTGCCGCCGCCTCACCCAGCACAGCAGGGTGATGCAGTGTGGTTCACATAAATGGGAAATATGGTACTGATGACAGCAGGGGTGATGGATCTCAAAACTAGCAACGGGCAGTTTTTAGGATGTACAAAACATAATCTGTAATTACTTAATAGGACATGTCTGCACTGTAGATTTAGCACCCAAAAAACAAAAACAACTAAATGTGTTATTTTTTTGGGGATGGAAAACTTTCTAGGCTGTGAAGTAGCGTCAGAGGGCAAAATGAACACTAAGTTGTGGTTATTGCTACTAAACTAATGAGGTAAAAAAAAAAGAAAAGTGCATTGGGATCAGTGGCCCTTTGTGACATCACAAATGGCTGATTCTGTTTGAGTGCGCTTTGAAAAGCGAAACAAGCAAAAGAAGTGAAGAGCAGACTTTTATCTCATTTCTGGGGAGTTCATTTGCAGGTTGTTGTTTCCACAGATTTGGGAGCTTAAAATGACTCTCAGTGCAAGAATTGTTTGCTCTGGTCTAATTAATGAACATTAGAGAAATCAATGTGGAGATCCCTCTTAATATGTGATGGGACTGTGCAAACCTGGAACGGACACTCTGCCAAACACACCTTTATTGATTTCTCTGAGCTAATCCCACTGGAACAGGATGTAATTAGGGAGATGCCAGCGGGGCTTGGCACCGCTATCTTGTGGATTAATATTAAAAATTTGCATTTCATGTTATGGGATGTTAAACCTTTATATTTAATCAGCCTCACTTTGAATTATGGGCTGCAAGTGCTGCATTACTTTGTAAAATGACACCAGTTTTCTTTTTGTCCATATTAATAGTGTCTGTATTTCTTATGTGAGGATTAAAGCGGGCATGACCCAGTCTGGGATTTGTTATGCCAGATATTTCAAGTTGAATAATCTGCAACGGGTGGTTACACAAGTGGAACTTTTCTTTTGGAATATTTAAAGCTGTTTGTTTAATTAATTCAACTCTGAAACTTTGAACTATATATATAAAAAAATAAACATTTTCCCATTACCTCAGCAACCCCTTCGGTCTAATAAAAACTGACTAACATTCGGTAAAAGTAGAAAATATATTTAATTCAAAGGACAGGTATGGAAAAACTAAGCAGGCTAGGAACAACTGGAATCCAGAGAGCTCAGAGAAGTATGAAGAGAGCTCAGAGAGCGTTATGAAACTTTGAAAAGAGAATGTGCAATAAATGCACACACTTCAGCTTAAATAAAAGAAACAAGGGCACACATAGGTGTCAGCAGATCAATAATTAAAGCCAGCGCCGTGAGCATACGCTGGGGGAGCAGCTCATGTTTTAAGGAACTCTGAAAATATTGCCCCGCTGAAATGAATGTGTTGCAGTGACAGACCTGAATCGCAACGCAATCGGGATATTTAGGACTCTAAAAATGATTTTCTAATACACAGGGAAAGCAATTATCCCCAAGGTTATCGAATACTGGGAATCTGTGCAGGAGCAATTTTCCAATTGAGCATTAAGCCGCCCAACATGCACGCAAAGCGCATGAGAAAAGTAATAATTTCTGATAAGATCATGTACCTACAGTGGCAGCGGGCCGATTCGCAGCAGCCCCTCTTCATGTTGCCAGACGGCGCTCCGCACGCTGGTGTTTTCCATTACGTTCTTATTTCTCTTTATAACAAGCGCTAAAGTCTTTAAAGGAACAGTCGTGCAATCCTGCGACTCCATTCAAATCAATACAAATGAAATGTTTACCAGCGTGACAGCAGGCGTCGGAGGTGGCGCGGCCCGCCAGGAGAGACAGCGGTGCTCTCAGCGTCACAAGGAATACTTCTCAAGCAGCCCTGGCTGTGCACAATAAATTCAATTTAAATGATTTATGTGCAACGCGGAGCAACAGGTTTGATGAAGCTGTGCCGCTAATCTTAAAGCCACCACTGTGTCACTCGTGTTTTATAGGAATGGGATGATTAATATCCATTTTCATCCTTTCATCCAGAGACGTTTTTATCGCTTCATTAGAAATTGACATTGCAGAGTGAAGCAAAAAACAAAACAAAAAACAAAACAACAACTTAATGTGATAAACATGGAAAGGGTCACCTCAATGGCTCTTGTTTGTGGCTGTAATCAGTGTTTTAGTGCTTCAATTTCTTTCAAGGACGTGCAATAAACTTGTGCTTGCCACACCGTTTCGTTCACTGTTTAAGTACTTTGAGTGGAAATTGAAACTGCCAAGCAGCGCTGCAGTGTTGAGAAGATATGAAAACCAAAAACCAAGATAGATAGATAGAGAGAGAGATAGAGATATGTAGATAGATAGATAGATATATAGCTAGGTAGATAGATAGATAGATAGATAGTTAGATAGATAGATAGATAGATAGATAGATAGATAGATAGATAGATAGATGACTACACATCAGACAACATCACACAGAGACGGCTGCTGTCCTTCCAGAGGTGCTCCATGGAATCCATACTAACATATTGTCTATGTGTGTGGTTCAGCAGCTGCACAGCAGCCCAGAAGAAAATGCTCCAGAGGGTCATCAACACAGCCCAGAAAATCCCTCCCCTCACAGGACGACCTGCAACAGTGCTCGCTGTGTCAAAAGAGCACAAGACATTTGGAAGTACGCGTTTCACCCTGGACACTCAATGTTTGCACTGTTACCATCAGGCAGATGATACAGTCAAGAACAAACAGATTAAAAAAGCAGTTTCTACCCAACAGCAATAACTGCCCTCAATACCACAAAAAACAATCCCCAAAACAACACAACACTAACAGTAGGCTGTTTTCATTGTATTTATGACTGTCGTGTGTGTGTGTGTGTGTGTGTGTGTGTGTGTGTGTGTGTGTGTGTGTGTGTGTGTGTGTGTGTTGTTATTTATTTTTGGCAGTTTCAATGGCAGTTTTTTAATTTCATTGTGCATGTCACGATAACAATAACGTATATTCTATTCTATTCTATAGATATGTAGATAGATCATCATCATCATCATCATCATCATCATCATCATCATCATCATCATCATCATCCTTTTTGTTGATTTTTCCCCACTAAAAGTCCACTGGAACGGACCGGAGCGCTCAGAGGACTTCGTGTCCCAGGGTGCACCGCGACAGGGCTGCTCCTCTGCCATTGGTCCGTCTCTCCTCGCTGGCGGAGGCAGACATGAGGCGGTGGTGAGGGCGCCCGCCCGGCGGAGAACTACGGAGCTTAAATGAAGCCGCTCGCACGGCTGCGGCTCACACCGACCGTGCGTGCAGCTCCGTGCGGCTCAGGAAAGACGCTTGCAACGCCGCCGCCGCTGCCGCCGCCCCGCTTCCCCCACTCAAAAAAAAAAAAAAAAAGAGCTGAAGGCTGCTCCGGCTGAGTTCTGAAAGGGCTCCGTCCATGCGGAGGCTAGCGCTCGTCCTGCTGCCCTGTGCTGTCGCCGTCCTGGTGCACTTGTGGTTGGCACGACGACCCTCCTCCACCGCCACCCCGCCGGACAACAACACACACTCGGGTACTTTTCTTTAAAAAAAATTCTTTTTCGACACACGAAGCTCCTTCGGTCCTCCCCCGCCTCCTGCGGCGGGCTTCGGCTCTTCTTCACGAGCCCCGCAACTTTCTGCCGCACCTCTCGGGGCGACTCGTCGCTAACTTTGCGCGTTCGTTGCCGCCGCCGCCGCCGCCGAGTTCAGTGCGATAACAGGTAGTTCTTTTTTTGGACTCGTTTGGACTGCCTGCGCGCACACGTGTGCTAGTGCGTGCGTGTGTGTGTGTGTGTGTGTCTGGGTGCACCGAGCGATGGGACTGACAGTTGAGTGTCGGGCGGAGCTGAGTTTAATCAAAGGTTGTGGCCGACGGCGAGGCGAGCGGAGAGTCTCCGCCGCCCGCGCAGCTCCGGGCTCCGGGCTCCGCAGCTCCGGCGCTTCCACGGCGGGTTTGTCCGCTGCCACCAGTCGTGCGGGGATGATGCGAAAGGAGCCGAGTCGCGGGGGAACCGTTCCTTTATATAATGTAATAATGAGCCGTGGACGCACGTTTAACGAGGTCGATTATGGGACGCTAGAACACGTCGGTGATGGATGTCACTCGCTGTCATGATCGGGTGCATCTAAAGTGTTTCTCCCCCCCCCCACACTAATATGACGGCAAAACTATCATCCATCATCCCTTTTGTTTTAGATCAGCCACTTCACTTTGTTTCAGACTTATTTGTTTTTAAAATTATAGAAAAGCATAGCTGTAAATATCCCAACTGTTCATAAGATGTAAATATCTTGTTTTTTTCTTTCATACGCTACACATATATATATTTTTTAATTAATATGATTTTCCATCTTTTTGCACTGACTTAATACCATTGCTGTGACTAATGCAAATTTCCCCCGGTGTGGGATTAATGCAGGCGTTCTATTCTATTCTATTCTATTCTATGCTGTTGTGACACAGATGAGACGCTGGCCGCCTGTGAGGTTCTGGTGGGAGTGCTGTCAGCCAGGCACCATCATGAGCTGCGGCAGGCCATCAGGGACACCTGGCTGGGCTACCTCCGAGATCACCCGCTCTTCCAGCACAGGTGTGTGCGCGTGCGCCCGGGCTCCAACTTCATCCCGGCCCGCCACCCCCCCAGTCGTCTAATCTCATCTCGGGGGCGGGGGCAAATTCATTTCAATCAGGAAATCGGGGGGAGGGGGGGACTAAAGCTTGCAGTGGGCCGTGCCGGCACTTTTATCTTTACCCGACCAGCGGCCAACACCGTCCCCATCTTCTTCCCCTCTCCCTCTCTCTCTCTGTCTCTCTCTCTCTCTCTCTCTCTCTCTCTCTCTCTCTCTCTCTCTCCCTCTCTTATTTATTTTTTTTCGGTTCCTTCTCATTCAGTGATCTCAGCTCTGATAATGTGTGATGGCCTTCAAGCAACCCCCGGTAACCATGGCAACCAAGGGTGGATAGATGGACATGCTTTAGAAAATCTCACAGCCTAATATTGAACACACACACACACACACACACACAGAAGCGCGCGGCGCGGCGACGAGAAGAATAAAAAACGCAGGGATGCGATACTTTAGTTTTGCGTTTCTTTTGCAGGGTGGCGGTGAAGTTCATCGTGGGTGAGCATGGCTGCTCCATCCCGGAGGAGGACCGGGAGGACCCGTACTCCTGCACCCTGCTGAATGTCACTGAGCCAGGTAAAGTGACGGCTCTCGCACTGCGGCCGCGCCCACCTCAGGGTTTGGTTTCACCCCTGGGCTCCACTGGGTGATAATTGCATGATTAATTATACAAAAGAATTAATGAAATACAGACGGCAGAGTATTCATGCGGTCTCAGGCGCCTTGCTGGGGTCGTTGTTGTTGCAAACCTGGGGAGAGGTTGGTGCCCTTTGTGACATCACAACTGCCGTTTTGGACGACTGATGGATGGATGGAGAGTTTGTTTTCCACCCGGAGACGCATTTGGTCGCCAGGCGAAGCGATTTTCTGCCGACTGCGCCCTAAACAAATGGATAATAAAAGCGCCTCTGGCCATTGTGATTGGCCGACTGCGTCTGTAGATTGAAAGAAGCGACAGAAGGAGCGCTCGCAGTGAAGCCGAACGCCTCGCTTTGCTTTCACCCACACCTCAAGGACGCCCTTCCCTTCCCTTCACTTCCCTTCCCTTCACTTCACTTCACGTCTCTTTCAACGCTCAAGGCCGAAGCAGAAATCTTCCAGTCAACGTGTCGCTGCCTCTGCAGCGCCGTTGCAAGAACTGCGTGACAACAAGAAACACTTGAAAAGTAAACATAAAGGGACGAGCCGAGGCACGGCGCGGGAAATAATTGAACGCTCTCACTGTCGTAGTGAACTCTCCCCCCTGTGTGTGTGTGTGTGTGTGTGTGTGTGTGTGTGTGTGTGTGTGTGTGTGTGTGTGTGTGTGTGTGTGTGTGTGTGTGTGTGTGTGTGTGTGTGTGTGTGTGTGTGTGTGTGTGTGTCCCTCCCTCCGAGTGTCTCTCCCTCCCTCTGTAGTTTTCTCTCCGCCTGCGCTGCTTTCATGAAAACGTAATTACCGCTCTTCGTCGGAACAGCTTTCTCCTCCTCGGCCTTAAGGGTCACGGTAATGTTTTATGTTGCCCGTCCGCTGCCACCGCCGCTCACTGCAGCTCCAACGCTTTTGCAGGATTCAGTGCGAGACACTTGTGGAGTCGGGGAGGAGACGGGGACTTTGCCTTTTGACCAGTGTGCAAAATAACCGTCAATATCCGAGGGGTGGGGTCCCCGTCCTCCTGATTGTTACTCAATAGCAATCTAAATTACATTAACATCAGCATATTTTTAAAAACTGAATAATAGACTTTTTAGTGACAATTATATATTTTTTTTGTTTTGGCTTTTTTTTTTTTTTTTTTTTTTAAATGTATGAGACCTCGCTTTCAGGGGGTCTCATGGGTCAGTCGGGTGGTTCCGACCCCTCTGGACCCCGTTGTTTTTCACACACTGCTTTTTAACGCAGTTGGTTATGTGACTCGGGGTGGTTCAGGTCCCCTTCGTGCACAAGCAGGTAGTTGCTCGATTCTGAGTGTCACCAGCTAGCGTGATGAATGGCTTCCATCACAGGGATCATTTCCCCCATAGGACGGAAGAGCAAATGCTCATTGGGTATTTATTTAACTGGTGCTTTTTCCATTTGTTTGTTTGTTTGGTGTGTTCTTCTTTCTCACCAATCTCTAGCGAGAAGTCAAAGTTGAAACGTTTTGGGACTTCAAGAGTTGAATAATGCCTCTTTTTTTTTTTTAAATTCTGTTTGTCAAAATGTCTTTAGCCGAGACATTTTTGTCTGCGACGAACACAACAGCGAGTGAGGGGAGAAAAAATGCCTCAGATTCTGTCTGGTTTCAGCTTTTGAGATGAGAAAACTAGTTGGGTTTTTTTTTGTTTGTTTGTCATAAATCACTAAGAAAAAAAGTCCTGCTGCTCTCCTGAGAAACCGCAGTGTTTTTGTTTTTTTTCTTCTTTCCAAAACATTCAGCCGTAATGAGACAATCATTTTCAGTTTCGGGTCTCCGTTTGAAAACTCCAAAGGGCCGTTCAGCTGTTAAATTTGAAGAATGCTTTTGATTAATATTGGGGGGAAAAAAAATATATATATAAAAAAACAGATGCCAGATAAAACTGAATTAGCTGTTAATAATTCAGGGTTTCTACCGATGCCGGTCTTCAAAAAGAACCCAGCGGTCTGGCCGCTGTTTAGTGCGGGGATGTGCGCTGCCGCTACTCGTTTGACAAGTAAGCACAAACGGCGCTGGAGAATAATAAATGCGCCTCGACGCGCTGATAACATCCCGTCGCTCAGTTGCGCACGGCGGAAGTGGGAGAAGAAAAAAAATAAAAATCCCAGTTTGATTAACAGCTGCCTCCCCTTTGTTTTCGGGATCCCTTCCCCACTTTAAGCGGCCGGCGTGCGAGAGAGAGAGAGAGAGAGGTGTTCAGGACGCGCGCCAAAACAGCGCGCAAAGTAGAAAAGCCTCCTGCACTTTAACGGCCTTGATCTCCTCATTGATCTCCCGGGTAATAAATGGCTCTTTTATAATTAAGGAAGCAGCGGCTCCGCTTTGATGAAGTGGCTCCTCGGAAAAAGCCAAAGCGCTGATGGTGGATCTTTCACCAGGACGGCCGTCCTTCCACACCAGGGGGCGGACCAGCTTTTTGACCCGTGGGGCCACCGTGGGTTCGAGAATTTGACGGAGGGCCGCAGGAGCAGGAGACAGATGGATGGAGTGTTTTGATGACATATATCATGGGATATGTCGAAAACATGTGCTTTATTGGCAATTTAAAATGACAAAAACTGTCTTTAAACCCCATGGTATTTAGCCCTTTATTGAAATGACTCTTAGAACACTGGAAGATAAGACAAACATTATTAAACCCGAAGGAGATTCGGGTAGCTCCAAAGTCACAGAAACGGTATTATAAAGCAGCAATAGGGCAAAGAATGAAATAAAATACATTGAAAAAGTATAAAAATTATAAAAAATAAGTGACAGAGTAGCTGAAACTATAAAACTACAGTTGCACATTACCCAAGAAATATTGCCCCATTGTTGTTAATGTTATTATTTTCAGTCCCGTGTGTCAAGATTCCCTCAAAATAGATGAAATGCAGCTATTTCCTAACTTACTTACTATTAATAAAATGTCTTTAAGTTCAGCGGGCCGTACTGAAAAGTTTAACGGGCCTCATGTGGCCCCCGGGCCGTAGTTTGCCTGTTGTATACACTCTCTGACCCGCTGACTCCTCATGGCACCAGGTGGGGGGTAAACGAGGTGATGGTTTTTAATGTTTCTGTTTTCCCTGTGGCCCAGCGACAGACCAGGACACGGAGATGGAGATCGTGAAGGTCTCGGACCCGTCGCTGCTCGCCCCCTCCGATGTGTCCACCCTCGCCCTGGATTTCAAGGTGCTCCACCCAGTGGTCATCACCCGGCTGGGGGTGTTTCCCAGCGGCGCCTGGCCCGAGCTCCACGGCAACGTGACGGTGAAGCTCTTCCAGCTCGACCAGGAGGTAACTGGCATTGTTATGCTGCGACTCCCGCAGCCTTCAGGCCTGCGGACGTTTTAGCTTTTTTTTTATTTTTATTTTTATACCCCGACGACTAAAAAGCCGGTCGCTCTTCCCCCGCAGGAGGCGGTGATCACGGCCCGCTTCAGTGCCATCAGCACCGGGACCCTGGTGAACGGAGTGTGGTACAAACCAGTGGAGCAGTTCATCTTGCCCAAGGTCAGTTTTCTTGTTCTTTTTTTCTCCAGGCGCTGAAGCCTGGATGGAAGACAGTGAGCGAGAGAGAGAGAGAGAGAGAGAGGGAGAGTTTCCCCAGCATGTTTGATTGTGATTATTTATAGCGAGCAAGCGTTGAATCACAGTCTCTGCAGGTTTAATTTCTAGAAACTGAGCGCAGCAGCTCTCCGTTGGCTGCCTCCCTTCATCCTAGCGGTGCCACTTTAAGGCACAACCTCCTGCAATTTACTCCCCTTTTCTTGGACTCGCAAGTGATACTTTCAAGTTGATATCAAAGGTGCTTTTCAGTGCAGTTAACGCCAGGTGAAACTTTAAGATTGGATCTCTTTTTCTAATGGCTTTTCTTCAGCTTTTGTGAAGTTAAAAGACGACCATAAAGTAGTTTTCTTCCAGCCTTGGTGTTGACCTTTCAATGCAGAGCCACGTTTCCAGGGGACCTTTGTGCTTCTTTGCAGGGCTTCGAGGGCACCCTGGTCTGGGAGAGTCTGGACTCGGCGGGACTCAGCACGGTCGACTCGTCCTCCGTGCAGCTCAGCGACGGAGGAGGCGTCCTCAAAATCTCCTCTGTACGTCGTGACGCAGCCGAACGAAAGAAGCCCTAAAAAAAAAAAAAAAAAAAAAAAAAAATCCACAAAGCCGCAGAAGGAACGAAGAAATGTGTTCTGTTTCCCCCCTTTGTGATTTCAGTTTGCAGAGGGCGTGCTGCCTCACAGAAGTGCACTTGGATTTCCCGGTCTGGCTGGAGGATTCACATTCACCATCTACGGTCGGTCATGCGGCAAGATTATCTCTGCGCCTTATTTTTTTCTCAGAAGCTCTGGGTGGAGAGTTGGAGTGAAAGACGTGGCGATCCCGGGGTAAATGTGTAAAAGCACTCCTTGTGAGTCACCCTGGCAGGTTATGAGATCAGCTCCTCTTTCTTCTGCCTCGGGGCTTCTTGCAGATGTGCCAATTGGAAATAACATCTTTCTTTCCCCCCCCCACCCCCCTTCACACACACACACACACACACACACACACACACACACACACACACACACACTCCTTCGCTAGCCAGTTGTGTTACATTATTGATCGCGCTTCCTGTATGTACGCCTTTGCATTCGGCTCCGTCTCAGAATGGATCCGTGGCCATTCCGGGAGGGGAAACAGAATTAAAGCGTTGACAGCCTCTGAGAATAGACTTGGGCGAGCTGTTCTGGGAACGGCTGTAATTTTAGCTTATTGTTTCACCAGCTCAGTAATTAAAGGTGTTTTTCTCCAAGGTGCCTTATTGCTGCTTTTTAACTATTTATTCAACTCGCCTTCACGATGAGCTTTTTCTACTTTTTTCTGGAATTCTAAGGGGGGGGGGGGGCTGTGTGCAAGATCATTTTATTTTAGTTTATAAATGCGATACATAGCCGTCAGTATTAATTGAAGTTTTTCTCGAGCACTGGCAATTTAACCAGACTGATCAGAAAAGAGAGACAACACCTCCTCCACTTCACCCCTATTAACCCGGCGATGTGTCCACCTGTGCGTCAGACGGGGACGGCCTGCTGGGGCTCCTGAGGGGCCGGCCGGCCCGCATGGAGCGCCACGCCTCCGGGCTGAGGCGGGAGGACGCCGCCCTGCAGGAGGAGAGCCTGCGGCACGGCGACATGGTCTTCGTGGACGTGGTGGACACCTACAGGAACGTGCCGTCCAAGCTGCTGCGCTTCTACAAATGGTGCGTGGAACGCGGAACCCCCTCAGAACCCCCTCATTGCCACAAATTGGGCCTCTGGGTCCCTCGGAGTAAATCGGCGCCTCTGAAGTGTGCCGCGGCTGGAACTGAAGCTGCGGTGGCTGGGTGGGGGGCGGGGGGGTGTGGCCGTGAGTCATCAGGAGGAGGGTTACAGAGGTGTCTCTGTAGGTGAGGGGTGGGTGGGGGGGGCTCTGGTTGCTTTGTTTGCGGGAACTTTTGCCCTTCGCTCTCGGTGGCATTTTGAAAATAAACACTCTGCTCCGTGTTGCCTGGAATCGGGAGGGCGGGCTTTGATTAGAATTCCTCCCTGTGCCAGGTCCGTGGGAAACGCCGACTTCAAAATGCTGCTGAAGACCGACGACGATTGTTACATCGACGTGGACTCGGTGTTGGCCAAGATCGATCGGAAGGGGCTCCAGCGGAGCAACTTCTGGTGGGGGAAGTAAGTTACGGCGCCGGCTCTGTGACCTGCATTTGGCTCTCGGGCAGTGGCGGAGCCGGGAATGAGTTTCCCTGGGGTGGCCGCGGGGTGAGAGCGTGACTCGCATAGAGGTGACAGGAAGTAGATTCCTGGAATGACCACATGACTCTTCTCATCACTCTAACTGTCACTGCAGTTGTTTGTATTTACTCTATGATTTCAGGGTGACCTTATAACAGTCAGCTTGTCACCATTCCGACAAATTAGCATACAGCAAATCTTCACCAATGTTAGAAATTAATAATAACCCCATGTCAGCTTATTCCTGCTTTCCAGTGACACATCAAACTTCTCCTTTTGAGTTTCTTGTTTCCACCCAAAATCCAGGCCAGTCACCAGGTCAGACTACATTATACATATTAAATAAATACATCAATCAATCAATCAGACTTCATTTCTATAGCACTTTTCATACAAGCAGAGTAACACAAAGTGCTTCACAAAATAAAAGCATAAGACCCGTATCTCGTGTAAATAATAAATAAAAAACAATTAGATGGATGAGAGTGATTATGTATGTATGGTATCTATGTATCTATGTATGTATGTATTTAAATATGAAAAGTAATAAGTCAATTCAAACGAGATAGCAAGAGCAGGATAAAATGCATGTAGATTACATACATGAGTAAATCCATCCATTTTAATACCTGCTTCTTCCTGAGCTGCTGGAGCCTCTCCCAGCTGTCATAGGGCGAAGGCAGGGCGACACCCTGGACAGGTCGCCAGTTTATCGCAGGGCCACATAGAGAGACAAAGCACCGTTCGCACTCACATACACACCTATGGGGAATTTAGAGTTCCCAATCCACTCACGTGCATGTTTTTGGACTGTGGGAGGAAGCCGGAGAACCCACACACACAGGGAGAACATGCAAAACACTGTATATCACTGAGCAAAGACATGACTTGAGGTGGTGTGGAAATTACCCCCCCCCATTACCCTCCCTTACCACCACTGGCCAGCATGTAGCTCCGCCCCTGCTCTCAGGTGAATTCCTGTGAAAGGAGCCGGGGAGCTCGGTCCAAACAATGACGGGTCAGGCTGCATTTGGTGATGATGATGATGATGATGATGATGATGATGCCCGTCCCTGTTGTCCTGACCCAGTTTCAGGCAGAGCTGGGCAGTGGACCGCATTGGCAAGTGGCAGGAGCTGGAGTACGCCAGCCCGGCCTACCCGGCGTTCGCCTGCGGCTCGGGCTACGTGGTCTCCCGTGACCTGGTGCAGTGGCTCGCCAGCAACGCCGACCAACTGAAGGCCTATCAGGTAGAGTGACCCGGAGGATGGATGGATGGATGGATGGAGTGTCGGATGGGCGCAACGAGGTGAACGTAACGTGAGGAATCTGCCCCGGACGTGTGTTCGCAGGGAGAAGACGTGAGCATGGGGATCTGGATGGCAGCTGTCGGGCCGCAGAAATATCAGGTATGAAAATTGGTGTGGGGAGGGAGGAGGTATTCAGTGAAAGCGTCGCGATCGCCTCTTAGCAGTCGCAACTCTGTTTTTAAGAGTAGACCAACGTCAAACAAATCTGACAGGGCGGCATCAGCGCTTTGGATGGTGTGTCATGAAGCCAGGAGAGGAAATTAAAGGGGTGGTTGAGAATTTTGGACATAGGACCTCATTTCCCATTTGGGCAGTGCTTCTAGTTTAGCCGAGTTCGTTGGTGCTAGGCTAGCGCAAGTCAATGGTTTCTGCTAGCCTGCCAATTAAAGCAAAAAATAACAATGGTAACGCCAGGCTATTGGTGTCAGCGTCTGTGCTGATGGAATGTTGTCTGAACTAAAACTACCTTTGTGTGTCCATAATTCTAAAGCACCTCTTTAAAGGTCTCAGTTTCTTTTATTTTACTGCTAGTTTCGCCTGGTTTCAACAGTTTGCGGCTTCCTGTCGGTGCGAGGGGTGCTAGCAAAAACCTCTTTTCCACCAACCACAGTCTTAATTGTCATTCTGTCTGCTGGTGTGTTTTCTTTCAAGGCGGCTCGACCTCAGTTGCCTCCGACTTTGTCACAACTAAAAGGGGCGATGATTGGTCGCACAACGCTGAGACAAAATGAATCTAATTTGAGTTTGTTCTCAGCCGAACATGCAGAAGCTCTCACTGTGAGGGATTAACAGGCGCTCCATTTAGTAAAGGAACTGTAGAGGTGGAGAAAAAAAAACCCACTGTCCATAGTTTCTCCTCACTTTAAGCGTTAAGTGAGTCCTCAGAGCCTAATACAGTGATACCATTAAAATGTGAAGTTTAACAATAGATGACTCCCTCTTCTCCCTGCAGTCTTCCACTCAGTGCTGAGAGGGTCATTATTTTCCTCTCGTTAGTCATTCGCTAGCCTCGCTTCTGTCGGTTCAGAACTAGCTTTGTTTCTTTTTTGGGGGATTTAAGATCTTGTTTTGCATGCACAAGAGCGCTTAAGTATTTGAATTTCATATTTTCTGCTCCGTGTTAAAAAAAAAATCAAAAAAGTCTTTTGCTGGGTGCTTCTTTCTCACCTGTGAGTTTGTGGACGCGGCGTCTCCAGAGGCTCTCTGGGATTTTGCCAACACGGTTTACACTCCTCTCCTGGACTTCCAACAAGCTGATTGCAATTTGTTGGACAAAACGTGACCGACCTCACGCTGCAGGTGTTTGTCGACAGTGCCTCTGAGGCTACAATCACTCTGCAGGCTAGCGTGGCCCAGATTTGCCACTTTTTGCCCATATGTGACCTGATTTTTATTTTTTTCCCCCCGCCTCCCCACCTCAAATCAAACCAAGGCCACTGTCATACTACTCAGATATTGTCCTAATTCAGACACATATGTTCTAAATTTGCAATGGGACTTCAGTCTGAATGGTCACGCTGTACATCTTTGAAATGGGACAGATGTCACAATTCTCTGCTGGAGGAGGCGGGGCTTCGCAATATCAAATATCAAATAATGCAATTGATGAAACGAGCATGGTGATGAAATTGGTCCATGGAGAAAAACTGAAATCTTCTTGTGATCACTTGGTCATAACGACCTCAAAAATCTAATATAATGATATAACATAATATCATTTATCAAATCAATACACGCTGACTGGAGCAGCATGCACGTTAACGTCAGTAAAGTGTGATGTATGCGATGCTACGTCTGTGCACACGCTCCACATTTCAGGGCCGCTGACTGTTCACACGTCGGTAGGACGGCAGTCGCATTTAAATTGCACTGTGAACAACCATGTGGATTTTCTTTTCTTTTTTTTTTTTTTTATCTTTAAGAGCTGCACTGTGAACGTAGCCCAAGTTGTCCAGCTCTGTTGGTTTGCACAATAGCTAATCCTCCTGTTATTGTGTATATAAAGAACTGATGGTGGCATTGTAGCCTTTTCCCGAATGCTTTTGCGTTACTGTCATGCCAACAAACGCACCAAATACAAAAAAATATACGACAACAAAAAAGTGACAACTTGCACCTTTCCATGTCTTTCTACGTCACAAGCCGACCTGATTGTCATATTGAGGCATCACTGCTTGAGAGCTAGTAACTATTCTCCCCGCTAGCTATTGCTAGCTGGCCAATCACAGTGGAGCAGGTAGGGAAAGGAGGGGGAAGAAAACCAAAACAGCCTCTTCAGACTGCGTGAACTCAGTGAGACTCGTACAGCTGAAACTTAAGAGACTTTTGACCAAACAAACCTCGTTTAGTTTTGGAACTGGAGCACCAAATGAATGTATTACTTCTGGAAATGGCCACATTAGGGCCCCTTTAAAATGTATACATGAAGTCAGGTGGGCGACATTAATCAGGGCCATCCTGACTCTTCTGCTGCTGTCGAGCTACAAATTTCCCGCCAGGCTCTCTGGAAAATGGAACGGCTCACACGCTGTCAAAGGTGCTTATTAACAGTCGCACCTGAAGTGACGCGCGGCTAACAGCCGTGTGGCTTTGTGCTTGTTAACGCGGCCACCTCTTCTCACCCTGACCCCTCCCTCCTTCCACCCCCCCCCCCCCCCCCCCCGCAGGACCCCGGCTGGCTGTGCGAGAAGGAGTGCTACCTGGACATGCTGTCGTCCCCCCAACACACGGCCGAGGAGCTGCGCCTCCTGTGGGACAGGAGGCGCAGCTGCGGGGACCCCTGCGGCTGCCCGTGGGGCCACTAGACCGGCCCGAGCTCAGCAGGGGGCGCTGTGGTGGGTAAAATGCACCCGACGCAGCGCGGTTCCGCTTGGGAACAAGGGATTGTAAATTGAATTCTTGATACTGACTATGAAGAACTGTGCCAAATGCCGTCCAACCACTCGCCGCTTAAGAATCCCTCGGGCACCTTTGTTTCGCTGTGACACATAACATCAGTGTTTGAGTCCAGGTAAAAATGTCGGTCAGTGGGTTTATAATTGGAGTCGCTTAAAACGGTGTTTCTCAACTGGTGGGTCGCGGAGCTGTTCTGATTGGGTCGCGGCTTCATGGCCAGTTTCAACAATATTTATTTATTTATAGAGAAAATGTGGGGCATTTACTTTGCAGGACACGCAATTCTATTCAATCATTTCAATAATTTATTTGCTAGACACGATGGGCGGGCTAGCGTTTTTATTTCTGTGGAATAAATTTGGGCCGCAACTTCATGATGGGGAAGGAACCACCAGTTGAGAACCACTCTGACTCAGAGGACTTTGGAAAAAGGAATCAGCTCTCGGTACTTGAGCAGCGGACGGCCTGTGTCGTCCGGTTTTAAAGGGACACGAAAAGAGAGATTTTAACGCAGCCAGCTTTAAGTAGAGCTCTATTTTGTAAATTATTGTTTCAAGCTTTTCATCTTCGACATTTGTGAAGTTTCTGCCGCACTTTTGCTTGTTTTTCTTCTTTTCCCAAAACCGCGGCTGTCATTGTGTGAACCCTCCTGTGTCTGCGCCATTCATTGTGTACCTACCTTAACACTTGTGACACGGACACTGATTCAAACTGTGTACTCGCAAAAACGCACATTTAAAAATAAGAACCGCAAAACGAAACACTAAGGAGCGGTCACGGCCGCTCGGAGACGGACTCGCTAGTTTCTTTGTTTGTTTGTTTTTTTCCAGAAAATTCACAAAGATAAGAAAAAGAACCAACAACCTTCTCACAAATAAACAACATTTAAGAGAGATTAACGACTCTGCTGTGGTTTATTTTGGGCAAGGATGCGCACGGTCAACTCACAGGTGGCGCCAACTCTCGGTGGGATTCGTCCCCGTCGGGGCCCGGAGCTTTTTGCATATTATTTATTTATTCATTTTTTCTTCTCGTGTCTCCGGCTTAAAAGGAAAAAAAAAAAAAAAACGAATTTCGCTTTGATCTCGGGCCGCCGATTGTTTCTCCCGGAGACGGCGAACAACACACCCGCGGAATCGTGAACGGGGCGGGCGGAGCGTTTTTTTTTTTTTATTTTATTTTTTATTTTTTATTTTTATAAATTCTTTTTTGGCCTCATCAACTGCATAAATAAATCACGCTGAGATGTTGAGGCGAGAAGACGCGCGCGGTGGCAATGTTCAGGCTGGGCATATGCTTTTACATGCCGCAGCTGATTTGATTGCGCGGGCCCCCACCAGTGTGATGGATACCAAGGCGGCTGAATTGGATTGCCTCGCCGTATATTTCAGCAAATAATGAAAGATGATGCCGAGTATTACGCTAATGGAGGATAATACAAGTCGTTTGTTTTGTTTAGTCCCGTCCTACCTGCCAAGAAATCGGCAATTAATCCGACAGCCGAGCTCGCATTCGTCTTCCTCCGCCTCCTCCCCCCCACCCCCCTCTTCCTCCCTCCACCTCCTCCTACTCTCTCAGTGAGCAGCATGATAACAAAGTCATAACACATCTGTTCTTGCTCTCCCACCAAGATAAGGACGGCATTTTCCGCCCCATCAGCCCCCTCTGGCCCATTTGGCTGGAAGCCTTCCGCTGTGAAGCCACTCGCTTCCGCTCCGCCGCTTCTCCTCAGAGGGGCCGAGAGGGGTTTTAGGGACTTTTGTCTGAATCTCATGCCGAGCCGCGATTATTTTGTAAAGAAAAGAAAAGAAAAGAAAAAAAAAAGGTTAAATTACTATCATTTTCGACTTCTCGGATATGTGATATCCTTCAAATCCTCTGCCTGTTTTTTTTATCCCGTGTGTGTGTGTGTGTGTGTGTGTGTGTGTGTGTGTGTGTGTGTGTGTGTGTGTGTGTGTGTGTGTGTGTGTGTGTGTGTGTGTGTGTGTGTGTGTGTGTGTGTGTGTGTGTGTGTGCGCGCAACATCCAAGTGGGGTCCTGAAAAATGTCCCTGCTTGGGCTATCAGGTCCCCTCTGGGTGGATGTGTCTCACACACACACACACACACAGTCGCTCACGCTCGGCGGACCGGGGCGATCAAATCAACCACGTCGCCCGTCTGCAATAATAACTTGGGGCAAAATTGATTTTGACGTGTGACGCGTCTCCACTCTGCTTCTTTTTTTTTTTCCCCCCTCCCCTAATGTTTTCATCTCGGCTCGGTCGCCGCCATCGCACTAAATTAGCGACGCGCTTCTGTCATGCCAAGGATTGTCTTCTGGTGATTGATATATAAAGAGGGAAAAAAAAAAACCACAAAGCCCATTATTGGGGCGAAAATGCTAATTTATTGGCAGACGAAGGAGTGGGGTGGTGTGAAAACGCAGGGGATGTTTTGCGTAAAGAGATTGGCATTTGTTAAAGTGCTCTTAATGTCGGAGTGGAGGAGAGGTAGAAATATCGGGGGGGTAGAGAGAAAATTTATGATTTCATCATGGAGGGAAAAAAAAACTAAGCTGTGACTCATCTATACGTCTTGATATAAATTAAGCTTTGCTCATTTTTTTTTTTTTTTTTTTCCAAATCTTCTCTGCCCTGCGGTGCATGTGTAATCTTCTCTCGGAGTTGGAGACAAGAGTACAATTCCCCGAACCACTGACTTACTTTCACTCTATTAATATTTTGCTGTGGAGGTGCAATCATCCGTTTAGCCTGGTGACGAGCGCTGCTCTGAGAAAATAGAGGGGACTGGGGCCCTCCAGTTAATTGTATAAAGTGTGTGTGTCTGGGTGTGTGTATATAGTGTGTGTGTGTGTGTGTGGCCTCACCACCTCCCAAACCTCATCTTGTCACGTTGCAGATTGAACGCTGGAATATGTTTACATTAGAGATGCATTTTTCCACCCTGCGTTTGCTCTGGCAAACACACACACACACACACACACACACACACACACACACACACACACTTAAAGCCTTTCAGTGATTTATTTATTTTGTCTGTGCTGCCGATGCCGCCGCGTGACGAGAGGTAGTTGCCACTTCAGCAGCAGATGTTTGGAATGTGCATATGAATGCGGTGTGAACTGGAGATTTTTCGACCGCCATTCGCGCCAAAAAGCGGGAAGTGAAATGAGCCTCCCAGCGGGACGCGGCTGCAGCCGGTTGTGCTCTTAACGACCCGCCGTCGTGCAACATTTCCCACGTAACGAGGGACGGCCGGCGAACTCGTAGAAGGAGCCCGCTCACGTGTTGAGGACGCTGCCCCCTTTGTGATGTCACAGAGGGCATGGCTGCTTGATGGCGATTTGTCTGTCCACAGGTTCGCGACGACGACTTCAGACAGGTGGGCCTTCCAACTACCTTCACAATTCTCTTGAATGAAATTTTGATGTTTCCAGACAAATTTTGTTTTTTGACGAGCGTTGAGGCCAGGGATTGGCAAACGTTTTGACTGGGGGGCGGGGGGCAGTGAGGTTTTAACAATTTGACAGAGGGCCCGGAGCAGGAGCAGATGCATTGAGTCTTGGTGACCCACCTCATAAGAGGAAAAAAAATCTATCATGGGATATGTAGAAAACGTGCAAACAAAAGCATTACAACAAAATAAGTGTCTTTGAAGCCCCAGGGTATTTTGCTCTTTATTGAAACGGCTCCTAAAACACAAACAAATAGATGAAATGCAGCTGTTTTATGACTTACAATTAACATAACATAGCGGGCCAGGTTAGAAAGCTTAGCGGGCCGCATACGGCCCCCGGGGCCGCAGTTTGCCCGTGCCTGGTTTTGGCAGTCGGTTCGTACCTTGAAGCGTCACATCGTTGTCCTGTTTCGAGGGTTGAAGCCGGAGGAAGCGTGCGTGGATCTAACAGTCATCATCAAAGTGAGGAAAGTCGAGCACTGGGGCTTGAACAGCACGAGGACTCTATTTCGTGCAAGGACAGCAGAATGTTGGAAAAGATTAGGTTTAATTTCGCGAAAAGCCGACGCTGGTTTTTAATCTCGTCAGTGTTTACGGCTTCATTCTCACACACACACTCACCCACACACAAACACAAACGCGACTGGCCGTCCCTTCAGGATAAACGGTGAATTCCGAGCGAAGGAGTCGCGTCTCAGATCGCAGCTCTCCTGCCGTCTCCTTTGAGGAGGAGCCGTCCGCCGAGTGGCTCGATCAGACTCCAGATCCTCCGACTCTCCTCCAAGAGCCGTGCGCATCGCTGTCAATCAGCCCACCAAATCCCCCTGACCCCCGCCTCCCCCCCGCCCCTCCACCCTTCCTCTGCGAGCGCCCCCGAACGAGGAGGAAATCATTTATTCATGACACCCGGCATCTAAAACCAGAATTTCTGATGGATTCTCATTCTGGGGGATGAGGAGATATTATTAGAACCCCCCCCCCCCCCCCCCGACTCTGCCCTAATGGGGCAACATATTTATTCCCAATCTGCACCCTGCCTGCCTGGCGAGGTTATTGGCTGTCACTCCTCCCCCAAACATTTGCCCACGACGCAGCTGTGCGTCGTCGAGCAGACGGTCGGCTATCAGTCAGTGAACGTCATTTGGCGCATATAGACGACCGACTCGCAAAAGTTCCGCCCCCTGAACTCGGCGACCCCCGCGCTGCCCCCGAGCCAGATAATTAGTCATTGCTGACAAGTCGTTCCGTCCTGAGAGGGTCGCGAATCAGCTCGCGGTTCCTGGAAAACCCGCTCGGTCGCTTGGCGAAACCTGACCCAACTTTGTCAAATGGAAATGCGGTAAGCCGCGATTCTGGCGTGCTCCGCTCAAGATTGGACGAAAGCAAAGCGGAGCGGCCCTCGGCCGTTCGGTGGTGCCCTCGCGTGAGGCGACGGCAGATTTTAATCATTGCTTCCAAAAACCGATGCAATGAAATCTGGACTTTCGTGCTTTGTTGTCCACGTTCCTGAAGTGCCAGTCCGTGTCCCTAATTCTTCTCCAAAGCGTCTTTTTTGTCAGATTACTGGGTCAACCCCTCCACAAAAAATGAGTTTGGAATGCGGGATTCTGGTTATAAATCTGTAATCTCAAAATCCAGCCCTGATGACATGAGCGGGCTTTTGGAAAGCTCCTCCACATCATAAATACCACAGGCTGCCGGCTGGTAGCTTCTCCTTCTGCACTGCTTCTACCAAAAATGTAGGGTAAAATGACCAGACTTTGCATTAAGGTGTATGCAGGGACCTTGTTTTGGTGTCTGTTTACACTTTAAGTGTGTAATATTTGGAGATTTCTAAGAAGAAACGGCAACATCAAGTGGTTACATTGTGGAGCGCAGCTCTCTTTTAGTTAAGTCCCCGTAGGGACACTGTACTCTGCCTCTCCCGAGCTTGCCAGTGAACTATGGTGGCCAGGAAGCACAAACCTGGATACCTCGTCGACCTTTTTCTTCCTTGGTTTTTTTGAGGACACGTGCGTTCACCCTATATAGATAATAAACACGCTGTCAAGTGGGCTGGATTGTCCACACCGGGCTTCCATAGAAATTGGCCAGATGACAGGGAGCCTAGTTACACCCTTGATCAATGTATATTCTTATATGCATTTAAAAACCAAATTACTTTTATTATACTGTGAGAATACACATTTATTTATGTATTTATGGACTGTATGTTAAGCTCTTGCCAATATAAAAATCTGAAATGTTACACACAGGACCTTTAATTTGGACTCAAGACAGTTCAGTTGCAATTGTTTAAAAATGTATCGTTAAAGGTATTATGATAGTTGATAATACTTTCATTATCATTGTTGTCAGGACTAACTAACCTCAGAGGGCAGCAGTATTGCTGAGCTTGCAGACGGGAAATGGTGCGCGTACATTTTTACAAACTCCAGCCTAAAGTGTTTTCAGCCGGTCTTGGTGCGACCTCACCTAGTACAAGACTTGCTGTCTTGCATTAGTTGTGACGAGAGCAGGAAACGGGCTGTACCTAAAAACCCGGAAAAGAGGAAGAAGAAGATGCGACGTCAGCCTGGCTGATGCTGATTCGATTAATGTGGATGCTGCTGTAGCGGCGGCGGCAGCGGCGGCCGTTTCATCAGATTTTGTATTTCATCATCGTTTAGGGAAAAACACGGAAAGCTTTTTTTTTATTCTCCTGACTGGCATCGACAAGACTAATGCTGCAGTGCATCACGGTCCGTTGTGGGACTGCGCCTCAAACTGTTGCTACCTTGCGAGTTAAAACACTCGAGGGTAAAAACAACAACGTTGTTTTCAAATTTGACTCAAATCCCAATTTTTTTCATTAATCGTTTGCTAGAAAATGTCTTTCAAAAGGGTTGACTGCACCAAAAGCACACAAACAAATGGAAGTTATTTTATTATTTATTGTTAATACAAAATGAGAAAACCAAATTCTGAGAGCCGTGGTGCTGATGTATTCTGGATGCGTTTTGTTGCAAGGGACGTGTGTTAGTTGCTGAAACATCCAGTTCTGAGCTGGACGGAACAGTGCAGGTGCAGCGGGTAAAACATACTGCACCTCGAGACCTAAAGACTGATTCGTAGTGCAATACAGTACATCAAACATGCATGAAGTTCCGGAAAACTTTGTGTATTGGAGAAATCCAGCAAATGGAATTAGATGCAATTAAAAGGGTTAGCTAATGGAAATACGAATTATATTTCTTCATCCTGGTCAGTAAACGTTGCACTCAGTGGTTGAATATATATATATGTATATATATCACAACTAGCAACAATAAAATATATATATAGACAATAACGTTAGCCATTCTAGAGTAATTCCTGTTGTCTCTTTCTTTGTGGTTTATTAAATGATATTGCCACACATCAGCAATAACAACACAAGCCTGTCAGAGGCTTATGTTGGTAATTTGTGCAACTACTAGCGTTGGTCGGAAAGCATCGAGGCAGAAAAATGGTGATTTAAACCTCAGCTCAGACCGACAGTGAAAATACTGAACCAGGACTCACCATTCATTTGGACATAAAGTTCCTCTTATCGCAAATTGCCATAACCACTCCGGACCAACCGGAAGAAAAAAACTAAACAAAAAACACTTTGTTGAATCGTTGCATTTCGGTACAAAAAAAGGTCCTTGGGTCCGTCCTCAGCCCGCAGGTGGAAGCAAACTGAGCACTTTGTTTTGGTTCTTTAGCCCCCGGTGGGAGGCGGAGGGGTGGCCGTGGGGAGCTCTGCGAGCTTTCTGCAAACAACAAGTGAGCGCTGGCGGAATTATGCATGAGGATGCGTGTGTTGTTCGGGGGGGGGGGGAACGGCAACATAAATATGACGATTCAGAGCGCACGGCGTTGAGTGTCGGTAAAGTGACGGACGGCGGCTCTTTTAATAAGCTCGAGGATCAAGTGGCCTTAAAGGATGAGTCTGCCTGCATTATATATTCCCCTTATATTCATCGAATCCCATTAAAGTCCAAACCAACAAAGGCTTGTTGTTCCGTTGCCGGCAGCCCTTTGATGTACAAAAACAACATCTGTGTTTTCACACTGTCGAAGTGCGAGGCAGGGATCGTCGTCGCGAGGAAGGACAGGGATGGTTATTTTTATGTCCCTTTTTGCGACCGTTTCCACGCTTTTATTCCGTAATCTGATCTTCCATAGAAGTGCTTTCCTTATCATTCTGATATAAAAATCCCTTCCCCACCGGAATAAATTGGCAACGCACGGGCCGTCGGGTTGGAAAATATTTGGAGTTGGCTCCTTGGCCTTTTTGGTCGGGATTTGCTGCCAGCAAAAATTATATCTGGCCCTGATCCCTTAACGCTGCAGCCAACGAGGAATCCGCTGTGTGCTTATGAAAACATCTCTCATGGTCAGCAGCGCAGCGAGCGGTTCGATATGCTGACCTGTTTAACAGCGAGCATCGAGCGGTTGGACCCCCCCCCCCCCCCCCCCCTCCCACCTCGTCTCGGCCTGTTGCTCTGACGGACTACCTCTCTCCTTTTAACAGGTCCAACAAAAAGAGCTCCCCATTTTAAAAGGAGATACACAAAGCTTCAGCTTATTGGACAGAGGGGGGGGACAACAAAAAATCAAATGTTTGCTGCTACGCAAAGAAGCGGTCGATTCTTCTGAGTCGTCTTTCGAGGGTTTTTTTCCCCCTAATTTCCCCCCCCCCACTAAGCTCTTTAAGGGCAGTGTGAAGCAGCTGCTTCCGGTTTTATTTTTTTGTCACAAACTCTTTAAAGTTCCAGTGTGTAACATTTGGCTTGATGCAAGATTTTTAGATCGGTAAATGCTCCCAGTTAGCTACAATTTTATACATGATCTATTTTGGCCAATCAGAACGATTCTGGAGAACGTCACTTACAGACACGTCAGGATGCCGCAGCCAATCAGAACAGGCAAACAATCGAGTGGCCACTGGGAAAAATCGGTTCTTATAATACATCCATGGTCTGACAGCACGTTTTGTATTTAGGGTGAACATTCGCGTCCTCAAGTAAACCAAGGAAGAAAAAGGTGGACGAGGTATTCAGCTTTGGGTGTGCAGGCCACCGTAGCTCACTGGCAAGCTCAGGACAGTAAAAGATTCTGCAATCTGAAATGCAACCGCTTGATGTTTCTTCTTTAAAATCTCAAAATATTACACTCTTCACCTTTAGCAAGATGGATGCGTGCCGCATCAGAATTGTAGTGTCCGCGATAGGGCGCCGTTTCCAGTTTTTTTTTTTTCCCTGGCATCGTTTCCGTCAGTGGAGCTGAACACGCATCCTGGTGCGGCAGTGCACATAAAACAGTGTGACCCGAGTGATAAATAATCCGAAGCCTTGCAGTGGATGCGGGAGCCTCATTGTCCCCACACTTCGTGCAAAAGCTATTCTGTTTTGCGATCCCTCAAAGAGAAGCCGGGCTGATGGGGATGGGGGGAAGGGGTGGGGGTTGAGAATCCATCTTGCCGAAAGTTGCAGTGCCGGTGGGAAGCGAGAGCAGGGCCGAGAGGCTGATTACCGTGATGGACTCAAGTCGGCTCTGTGAAAGCCACTTTGCACGTCTGTTTATCAAATCACACCGGCATTTGCATAGCAAACCGCCACCCCCTCCTCCTGCACTTGTGGCTGCGAAGGGGGACGTTAGAGGTGGGGTGGGGGGGGCCCGCCCACCCAGCTTTTCAAGAGCCTGACATCTTGAGGAAACGGATGCATTTTGTTTTCGGGGTTGCAATTCGATCGGAAGAGACGTGCGATTAACTTGTACCTTGCAGGTCAGGGACAGATAGCCTCCGTCTGGGGAATAACTCCCGGCGGTATTAACGGAGGCAAGCAGATAATAGAGCATTTGAACGATGTCCGCTCCCCTCGTACGTCACCTTAAAAGCAAGCAAGTAAATAGATTCCCTGACGACCCAAGCTGCGTGCGCTCTCAGTCAATAGTCCTTTAAGGACGGGAGGAGGACGAGTTCCTAACAAGTGCGACTTGGTCTAGTTGGTATGCACCTGCGCAATTAGTCTGAGGGGAGGAGTGATGCAGCAGAACAGGAGAAATGTCTACCAGAATTTGAGAGCATTGCATGTTTTTTTTTTCTGCGTGGATGATCAGGAAGATGATGTATTATCATTTGCGTAGAATGCACGGGGAGGAAAGTGGGGGTATCCCAGCATGGGGCGTTGGGCAAGGGCGGGATTTGACCCTGGACAAGACAGATGAATAGAACCCGGCTGTGCTGGAGGCTGAGGATGGGAGTCGGAGTGGTCGGAGGGAGAGAATGTCGGTGAAATGCTCCTTAAAAGCTTCGAAATCCTCAATTCACACATCTCGCCTGGTAAAATGCTTGCGGTGTAGAAAGAAGGGGATTGGAGGAACTCTGGATGAGTAAATTCTCTTTTTTTTTGCGAGTGATGTGTTCACACGGGTGAAAGTCATTCCACATTTTGCACGCCAAATTCCTTTTCCACACCTCTTCCAGTTCAGAAATAGCTGAAATGCTCATATGATCCAGTCGCCTATATTTTCGCTCTTACGTTTATTTGTATCCCCAGATAGAGGCAATTATAGAAAGTATAAGAAACTATCGCAAGCTGCCTTTTTATTATTTTTTTCATTTCGTGCAGGTTGGTTCTCAAAGTCATGCCACGATATCCCATCTCCCCCCCGAGGGGCCCATTTAGAAGGAAATTCAGAAACAGTTGATCTGATAATGAACAGTGAGCTAATGCCTCAGACTTCTCCAAGTTCATCTCACAGTTAACCTGAGATGGAGCCGATGCCTGCCATTGTCTCCAGAGTGTATTTAAAGGGGGTGGAAAGCTCAGATTCTGTCAGCGAAATTTCGTGTGTGGAAAAAAACTTCTTTTAATCTCACACATCTCAAACATGAAGAGTAATGAAGAGTAAGGGGCTTTTAATTGTCTTTTTTTTAATGTGAAAAAGATCAAGCACGTACAAAACCAGAAGTTACACACCACATTTCCTGTATATGTCTTCTGTCTGAGCTTTTTTTTTTTTTTTTTTTTTTTTAAAGATCCACATTTGGTTCCAGCTTTTGCAGAATCCAGAATATCTCCAGCCTTCCTTCTTTTGTTTGTTGGCCAGTCTATTTTTTTGATCTTGTCTGTTGCGGTGCCGGGTTTTTTCAAAGCTTCCTTCCTCACGAGTGTCTCCTAACATCACGTTTGCCACCGTGGTTCAGTTCTCTCCTTGCCTGATTACAGCGATATGTTGCACCTGTCCCTCCTTCTTATCTGCACTCCCACTGCCAGGCGTCCCCGTCTCTTCTGCCGCTGTTCTGCAAGTTGTCTTCTGCTGTTTGATCGACTGACTCCTCGATTCATTTTTTTGTACGCTATTGTGGCGGTTTTTAGTTTATGGACTTTCTTATGTTTGGATCCGGTTCTTGAAAGATTTTATCCCCACCTGAAGAAAAAAAAATAAACCATTCTGGCTGTGCCGTCCAATTATTGATGACAGTAGAAAAAAAAAAAAGTGTTAAAAATAAAATTTGCCACTGGGACATCGCTGAGCTGCATAAAAAGTGTGAGAGAGAGCAAACTATCTTTCACTTCCCCAGTTCTACTAAGTTTGTGGCCACACAAACCATTTGCTGAAATATATTAATGACCTGTTTCGTGTTTTCCGTAACAGCCGTGCGCTCAGTGGATGGTGCTGCTCTTCTCCGCAGGAAGCCTCCCTCCCTCTCTCCCGCTCTCTCTCTCGTCCACCCACCCACCCCGGCACGGAACCTTGCACACAAGACTTGAAATGACAGTTGAGACGCCCAAAGAACTTCAGAGAACTCTTGAGAATTTTGTATCTTTTTAATTCAATAGTTGCAAAATACTGTCAAAACGCGGCGGCTGCAAAGTGTTGCGCTTAAAAAATGCAGAAAAGAAAAAAAGAAAAGAAAAAGAATATGGCCTGGGAAAAAAAAAAATAAAAAATTGCAGATGCGTGAGGAGCTGTGTTGAATTAGAACCGGATGAGGACGCGGGTCTCCCGTGCACCGAGGCGTGAACGGCTCTCGCGTACTGCCGGGCTGCGCGGGTGCTTCTTTGCATATAATGCCGGGGCTGTTATATAACTTGTAGACAATTGAATTGCCAAGGTCTTTTCTACAGGATTGGCACTGTGGCAGCAATTATTAACAATTTTCAAATCACACGGCGTACACATCAGATGTACGCGTTTTTTTCCTTCAACAAAAGAAAACTATCTTCAGTGAAAATTGAGGAAGAAACTTCTTTGTAAAAAACTGCTTTACTGTCCTGGAGCTGTTGGCTATAGTCAAAAAAAAAAAGAAAAAAACAATTCAAGTGTTCAGGTTTGATGGACTGCTGATCATGATGAAGGTGAAGGTGGCACACCAAACTCTCGTGTACGTATAAGCTGTGTGCTCCGTGGCTAAACTAGCGCTACAACATCTGATCGGTTCGCTTGACTGTGATTGTCGGAGGGGTTCAATTTCAAGTTTGGCCTTTCAGTTTGATCTTTGCGGGATGGGCGCTTGAGGTAACGGCCTCGCGGAAACGTCCCATTCCTCTGCCCGTGCCGGGGTTCTTTTTGAGGAATGTGTTTGCAATACGCGTCTATATTTCATGAAGCTCAGCGTGAATGGAGTGTGCTGAAGGTAACGTGTAAGTAAGTCTGGCAGCTGCGAGCCGCCGGGTGAGATCAGTGTTTGTGGCAGGAGCGCGGCTCCGCACTCCCCTCCCCATCCCCATCCCTCGACCCCACGGTCTTGGTCTCGGCCTCGCGGTGCATTTGGCTGAGGTTCTTGACCAGGCACTCCAGCTGCGGGTTCCCCCCCAGGTCGCGGATGAGGCGGTAGGCCTCGGCCTCCAGGTCCCGCAGCGTCTGGCGGGTGTAGGCGAAGGAGCCCACCTTCTCCAGGTAGTCCACGCAGTAGCGCTTGATGTCCACGTTCTCGGTGCGCTGCCGCAGGATGTTCTGCACCTGCGTGCTCTCGGGCCGCGACCAGATGGCGTGGATGGTGGGGAAGGAGAACTTGCCCTCGGTCAGGTCCTCGCAGAAGCTCTTGTTCTCGCTGTACTCGCGCGAGCTCAGGTTGGCGTAGTCGTCGCGGATCTGGAAGAAGAGGCCCAGCGTGTCCAGCAGCGGCTTCAGGTCCTGCTTCCAGTCGGAGAAGAGCTGCATGAGGCCCACGGCCAGGCCGAAGAGGCCCCCGGTCTTCTGCAGCACCATGTTGCGGTACTCCTGCTCGGTGGGGCAGGTGTAGGTGTCCCGCCAGTGGATGTCCAGGCCCTGGCCGCGGTGCAGCTCCAGCAGCTGCCGGGTGAAGACGCGGACCGCCTCGGGCCGCTCCAGCGTCAGCACCTTCTCCAGGCCCAGGAAGTAGACGTAGTTGGCCGAGTTGATGACGGACGGCACGCCGTAGATGCTGTGCGCCACGGGGAAGCCGCGCCGCAGCTTGGAGCTGTCCTCGATGTCGTCGATGAGCAGGCTGGCGTTGTGGAGCATCTCGGTCACCTCGATGATGACCTAGAGGGGGCGACGCGCCACGTCGTCAGAGCTGTTCTGGACTTTGAACTGGGGGTGTCGGCATTAACGCGTATGCTGATGAGATTCAACGTCCAGTGTGTAAAATCTGTCTTGATTTATGATTTTTACACTGGTAAAAGCTTAATATACTGCCCATATGAATACATTAATAAAAGTGAAAAATCACAGTACAATAAAAGTAATTAGGACAGTTCTCATATAAATAAGAATGTACATGGAGCAAGGATCTTGCTCCATGTTAGTTAGCTGCCATCTCATGCCACCATTTTTTTTTTTAATGAAGCCCACCCGACAGTTCCCTCAATACAAAACGCACTGTCAGGAAAGCTACTGGGCTTCCCTAATGATTTTTACACACTAGACCTTTAAATACAAAGCATAGCATACAAGTCTTTCATCCCTGGTCCCCAGGTCCTGAAGCCGTAGCCATTGTGTCTCTAAACTGCATCTTGCTAAGGTTAGATTAGCGGTGTCTATTTTGTGCAATTCACACAGGGACTGGTTTAAGTGTGTTATACTAGGCAGGACTTCAGTAAGTTTCAACAGCACTCAGACAGCCTCGTGTGCCGCTGTGAAAATGTTAATTTTTACTCTTGTTTTTGGAGCAGATTGCAACCTCCTGACATCTTTGTTTTGTTTCATTCGACAAAATGCATATGTAATCAGTAATAAGTGGGTCTAAGAGCACTGTTTTGAATGAAATACAAATGCAAAAGATCAAACAGGCAATCCTTTCTTGGTGTTCAGTGCTTAATTGCGATTTTAAAAATGAATCGTTCCACAGCCCTACTTTAAACAGGTAGTCCCTATATTTCACAGTCTATTGCGGCACACAGACAGAAGAGGGCGCCATGCCTACACTCCTGCCGGAGTAGCTCTGCTGGTCTGCCGACGGTTTGTCTGCAGATGTGCTGCTGCTGAAACAGAGCACACAGTCAGAATGAGAGAGGGAGGGGGAAGGAGGGAGCGGAGAGTTGAACTGAGGCAAACTATGCGTTTGAACGGGGGTGGGGGTGGGGGTGGGGGAAATGGACGGGACTGCAGTACACTTTGTGGCCACCAGAGAGCGCCAGCAACTTGACGAGCGCGTCATCATGTGTCACCTGGGGGGTGGGGGGGTTAATCTACCATCAGAGGCAGCAGGTATGAAGGTATGAGACGTTTTGTGCTTCATCAACTCACTGCTGCAGCTGTTCATCCGTAAAACAGGCTGCAAACACCCTGAAGTCACCCCGATTACCCCCGCCCCCTCCTCCCGGAAAGCGCTTGCTTGGGGTGAAAGTTTGATACAGACCAGCAGCGGCTGCCATCACGTGCCGCGCTGCCTCGAGCCTGTGGCCTTGGCGCCTGCTGGATAGTATCTTAGGGGTTGGGGGTGGCGCTGGGGGTGGGGTAATGAAAGCTGTTTGTATGGTGGCCGGGGCAGCACAAAGGGAGGCTCAGTGGGTCAGGCAGACGGCCAAGGCCGGAGCCGGCCGGGCGCTGCGTTCGCCAAACACAACCTTTCCTCCTGCAGGAGCCTCAGGGAGACCCACTCAGCGGGGTGGAGGTTGGAGGGGGGCGGTCGGGGGCCGCGCACCCAAACGCCAACAGGACGACGGCGCGTTACGCAACGACGACAACGCGCTGCGGTCTCTGCGAATGATGAAGAGGCCGAAGAAAAGCGTAACCCTTGACCAGTCAAACTGGTCGGTCCATTGATGTTCGGCACCGCTGCTGAGGTGCCGTGAAGTGTCACAGCGGCGAGAGACCTCATTGATTCTTTTTCCTCCTCTTCCTTTCGCTCTTTCATGTCTGAAGTTTTCGTCTCTTCGTCTGCAGTCAGCACCTCGGAGCGTTGCGGAGTTTGCCGGGGCTGCAATCAGCCGTCTCGTTACAAGTCAAGAGGGAAGTTCAAGCAGTTGCTGAAAACACGAGCCACGCTGGTGTGATTAATTACATCGTTTGGCTTGATTTGGCAAAAATAATGAAGGAGTAGCTATTTCTTTTCACTCAGACTGGATGCATTTTCACACTGAGCTGACATGGAGTATTCAGGTTTTGAAAACGATGTGTCTGTGCTTTGTTTCTATTGGTCCCCATCTATTATGGTTGTCTGGCCCAGATGGAATTTAGTTATGCAGAAAAAAAAAAAAAAAGTTTGCAGAGTAACGCAGAAGTCACCTGCTTATTGCTGACAGCCCAACAGTCAGTCTGATGGCAATTTATTTATTCCCTGGCCGAAACTGCATTATTATAAAATATATAAAATCTGTCACAGTGGGCTTTTAAACTACAGGGAGACAGAGTGAAAATGATTGAATTCCAGATATTTACATCCCAAAGGACACTTTGTGTCTGCCAACACATTTTCAAAATAAGAGCCTGATTACAGAAAGCATGCAGAGTGAACTAAGATGTATTTATTAATCTATTTATTCATTGTTAGCGGTGGTGGGGGGTGGGGGTCACCTAAAGGTCACGCCAGATAAGCTGATGTGTGTACAGGGAGCTTCCGAAATCTCCCGTTGCCCGAGTTCCACGGCGTTGTATTGGTTGTGTGTGTGTGTTTGGGGGGGGGGGGGGGGGGGGGGGGGGTGAAGGGCTGGAGGGCGATAAAAAATTCATCGCCACATGAATGAGCGAGCGTCCCACTGTCGCCGACCGCCTCGATCTGGAGGCACGGCTGTTTCCATGGCGCCGACGTCTTGGCAACGGCGTGCTAACGGTGGCAAGGGGAGCCTGCGTGGCGGGTTCAGCCGGAGTTTACGGGGATGCTGCGCATTAAAGGGAGGCGGAGGCAGGGGGCGGAAGACGCACACGAGGGTACGGGGGTCGTGCGCGCGGGGGCAAACCGCAAGAACCTCGACTATTTGATCTCCCGCGACGTCGGAGAATTATGCGGCACTGAAGTGGGTTTGATTACAATCTGCATATGAGAGCGGCTGACTGACTCTCAGGGCCCGACGAGTCAGAGAGCGCATGTGCCCCGTGAATGGAAAAATAAATGTCAGCGCTTTGCTCACAAAACGCAGGCTGGCAAGTGGCGCAGTGGTTAGCGCTGTTGCCTCACAGCAAGAAGGTTGCAGGTTCGATTCCTGGGTCGTTTCTGTGCGGAGTTTCTACCCGAGTTCTCCAGCTTCCTCCCACAGTCCAAAAAACACGAATGTGAGGTGAACTGGGAACTCCAAATGTGAGAGCGAAGGGTTGTTTGTCTTTGGCCTTGTTCAGACTGCCAGCCAAAATCAGATTTTTCAGCCCATCCAGATTTGGAACCGGATGGCTCTTTTTGTAGTCTGAACAGCTCCAAACACACCGATCGGTTTTGACTGTCCGTGACGTCGCTACACTGTAACGAGCGGACAGAAGAAGTAGAAAACAGCAGTCCCTGGACAGAGGAGGAAAGTCATTGCCTCATCAGTGTGTGGGGACCGATGCCCCATTCAAGCCAAGCTCCAGGGCATGCGTCGCAACAAGTGCCACCGTCGCAATTATGACGTCACACACTACATGCGCTGGACGATGCCTCCGCTCCGACGTCATTGCTACAGCAACCTGTCAGATGGGTCAATAATGTGGCCTGGTCTGAACAGAGCCAGATCCTATTTGGAAACTTGCTAAAAACAGGTGTGTTCCTTTTTTTTGAGATTGGAATCAGATTTGCCTCTATACGTCTAAACTCTGTAGACTCAGGTCAGATAGTGGAGCCCAGAGGTTAAAAAAAAAAACAAACAACAAAAAAAAACACATGGTGAAACAGCATTTAGCTGTTATGCTGCACACAAATGGTATAAGCTACCAACACAGGTGAAGTCAGCCCCAAGTGTGAATGTTTGTAAATCCAGGTTAAAGACTTATTTGCTCTTACGCTTTTCTCTTGGGAAATTGAGTGTTTTTGTTCATCTTACATTTTATTATCTTTTCATTTATATCCACCTTTATTACTGCTCCGTTTATGCATTTTAATCTCTTTTTTTCTCTGCTTTTTGTCTTTGAAAACTGTTTTTTTCTCTCGTTTTTTTAAATGCTTTTAAAATGTTTGAACTTCTGATCATGTAAAGCACATTGAGTTGCCTTGTGTATGAAATGTGCTATATAAATAAAGTTGGCTTGCCTTGCCTATGACGGCTGGGAGAGGCTCCAGCAGACCCCTTTAACCCTGAGTTTAGGACGGAGCGGGTATAGAAGCTGGATGAATTCTGGAATATTACCGAGAAGACGCCCGAAGCTTTTTTTTTTTGTGAATCTCTCGCGGGTGCGCGTTCCAACGTTTCATACGCGCGACTGCACTGGAGGAGGTAACCAGGCGAAGGAGGAGCGTTAATTGTGCCCAGGAGGATAAAGTGACGACCTGCGAGCTGCACTAACAGAGCCCAGGTTCCTCCCATCAGTGGGAGGATATGAAACATTCAGGATGCAGGGAAGACCTGTTGAGCAGCAAACCCGATGAGAGCCGAGGCAGTCTGCACCGCAAAGGGCCGGAAGACTCAGAGACAATGCATTAGCCGTCATGTCGTCATCAGATGTAACAGCATTGTCAGTGCATTAAGGTCGCTAGCCTCACGACAATGGCACAGGCAATCCTTTTATAATAACCAATTCTAATTGGCTATTTAAGTTTGGGATACAACCATGTAATTATGGTTTATTATGTGTTTTTAAAAAAATATTTTTTTTTTACACTTATTGAATTTAAGGAACCTGCTGAGTCTATTCAGCAGGTGAACGCCTCACAGCAAGGGGGTCGTGGGTTCGATTCCGGGCCTGGGACCTTTTCTGTGTGGAGTTTAAACGTTTTCCCTGCGTCTGCGTGGGTTCTCTCCAGGTTCTCCCACAGTCCAAACACATGCATGTAAGGTGAATTGAAAACTCTAAATTGTCCAGAGGGGTGCATGTGAGTGCGAATGGTTGTTTATGTCTACGTGGCGATGAGCTGGTGACGTGTTCAGGGTGTCGCCCTGCCTGCACCCTATGACAGCTGGGGTAGGCTCCAGCAGACCCCCGTATAACCCCGGGTATTGAAAATAGATAAGATGGATATATGGATTAGAACATTTGATGTAATGGACAGAAGAAACAGTCCAAAAAAAATTGTTTGATGACTGTACTTAATTGTTGCTGCCTGTTTTAGCTCTTCGTCATGTCTGTGGAGGCTGGCTGGCTGGCTGACATGATTTTCTTTATCAAATGTAGCTTCTGAAAAATACACCCATTGTAAGAGACTAAAAAAGTAGTAGCAGTAGTAGCAAGTAGTAGAAGCAGAACTCCAAGATAAGACACCCGTGTCTTAATAATGAGCGTTATTGTTGAAGAAAGACGAGTAAAGCAAAGCAAACCGCAGACTTAGAGTGAAATGATTTCCTCGTTAATCATTGATATCCAGGTTCAACTTTAATACATGCTGTTCCTTTGTTCTTTCTGTCTTTAAAGCTCTGTGTCATGCTGTTCTAAACGCTGGGATCTTTAGTAACATGTGCTAGCCTGACTCGGCTTAGTTTCGATCAGACCGAGGATAGGGGCATTTTGATATTTAATCTATCCTTATTATTAAAGCATTTGGAGCCAGTGAAATAGTTGTGGCTGATACAGAATACTGGCTTTAAAAAGGTGAATAAAAACATTTAGTCTATTTCATGTTATTTTTCTAAGTTTCTCTGCCTGTGTGGCAGGTGAAGGTAATTATTCAGCTGTTGGAAGGGAAGTAAGAGATTCTTTATTAACCGTCTTGCAAAGCTTTTTCTAACCCTTCCCTTCGAGAACGGTAAATGCCAATCCTCTATAAATAAAACATTCCAATACTTTAAGATTCTATGAACTTTAAAGTGGAATGATGAAAATTCAGTGGG
Organism: Nelusetta ayraudi; assembly: GCF_046127955.1. Lineage (NCBI taxonomy): Eukaryota > Metazoa > Chordata > Actinopteri > Tetraodontiformes > Monacanthidae > Nelusetta > Nelusetta ayraudi. The sequence continues at coordinate 5,884,094 of NW_027466058.1, read as the reverse complement.
TTTGTTCACTCAAGTCGGCTCCACATGACCGCGATGAACCGGTGAAAACACCCTTTCTAGTTATCTGCACAGCCGGGGGTCGATGTTGGTGTTTGAGTGTGTGAACAGGTGTTGCAACATGTTGGCTACGATCAATGAGAGAGCCCAGCGTGGATAGTAGCAGGGGAAAAGGCCTGCAGATGTGACCACCCATTAAATGCCTGGAAACGGTTCAAAGTGGCTGAACATGGAGCTGAACCTATTAACCACAATTATGTCACAGCAGCTGATGGCCTTGCTCACTCGCTCGCCCAGTGCCGCTTTTGTTGTCTCTGAATCTTTGAGTCTCAGTTTTTGAATCTACATTTTAAGATGAATCTTTTGACAGAAAATGCAGTTTTTTTTCCCCGGACTATAAAGTGCACCTGAATATAAGTGGCACCAGCTAAATTTAGGGGGGGGGGGGGAAACAAATGTGTACATATACAAGCCGCACTGGACTATAAGCCGCAGGTGTTTCATCAGGAAACGGGTTCGCGGAGCGGATCGGTTCGGCGGCTGCGAGCCTGCGACTCTGGACTCGCAACTTAAAAGCTGCATCATATGCAAGTCTTCGTTTGTCTTCCACCATGAGGGTTTGTGCATGAAAACTTCCTTTGCGCAAACTGTCCTGCTCTCGTTCTGCATTTGGTTCCACTCTTGCTTTCGTTGTTCGCGCGAGCTGCCTGTCTCACTCTTTCCCGAGCCCACCCAAAAATCCATAAATAGAGAAGGTCCCCTAGTGGCCGTTAGCTGTAAAAAAAACATAGATTAGCCACACCGTTGTATAAACCGCAGGGTTCAAAGCATGGGGGAAAAGTAGCGGTTTATAGTCCGGAAATTACGGTATTTTCTGCAACAGGATTAGAGATCTGACATAGATATGAAATCTCACTATCTTTTTAAAAAACTAAAAAAAAAAAACAACTCACATCTGCGCTGCTTCTGGGACCAATGAACATCTCTTGAAGAGATCTGATAAGCTTGTTGTGAATAAGAGAGACAGATTTTCATTCTCCCAACGATTTTTCAACCTGAGCATGTCCCAGGGCGTTGGTACACTCTGTGATGACAATAAAGGGCCTTCTATTCCATTCTATTCAGGATCCAAGTGACTTTTGACATATTACAGTTGTTATTGCTTGTTAGAGTGTCTCAGTTGGACCTTGAAGGTGATGGGCTAAAGCAGCAATCGCACAGAGTGGTTGGATTTCTGGCAGCTTAGAACAAGAACCTCAGGAACTACATCCATCCATCCTTCCACTTTCTGACCGTTATGGACTGTTGCACTGCACTCAGCTAAAGGCCCAGACAAAACCGGGATGATACTAGAATGGAAAACATTCCTGGTTCTGTTTGCGCAGTCGCTGCGTCGAAATTTTCTTTTTAATGTGCACTGGAAGGTGAGTGTTTAAAATGGGAAAAAAAATAAAAGTCTGAAAGAAAAATGGTTGCATGGTGTTGACTTCTGCCGTGACACTCTGGTGACTCAGCCATATTTTTTGGGGTAAACAACAGGAAATCTTATAGACACATCCTGCCTTGTATCAGTGTTAAGGCTGCTTCTGGTTGTATGATGGTCGGGGGGGATATTAGTCTCGGCACACTCTAGAGAGGGCTTTTTGCAACAATTGGGCAAAATATAAATCCCCTGGGTTGTTCTGCTGTCCATCCCTTTATAACCGCTGTGGTGGCTACTCCCTGCAGGATTATCTAAAAATGCCCCCAAAGCTCAAATCATTGACTGATAAACTGATTGCTTGAGCAATTAATTCACTGGACCCAAAGTCCCCCACAGTCGCCAGATAGATATGAGTGTGATAGAGGCACACCTTAGGTGTGTTGACAAACCAGCAGCTGTCGTTTCAAATTGGAGCAGAATCAATGACGAATGATTTCAGAACCGCGTTGAATCGACGCCGCAGAAAATTAAAGAGTTCGGCATTGCGCGATTCCAGTGAAAAACCACCCCCACCACCATGCAGGTTAAAGATCTTAATTTAGCCCACAGTTGCAGACAATCTTGGCCTTTTTTTAAAAAAATTTGGATCACACAGTTTAAAGCAGGTCACGCCTTTCAAGACAAACTTTACAAGGTGAACATTGTGCCGAGGAGCACACTGCCAACTTTAACAATCCATTAAATCAACAAAGGGAAAATGCTGCATCTGTTCAATCCAGAGATCTAATCAAAACAAGCGGGTAACTGTTCGGTTTCATGAAAGCGCCACTCCAGCTTTCTCCATTTCAGTCAGTTTGATTCGCAGATGCGACTAAATCATGGCTGCGCTCCGCTTGCTCCACAGTCAGCCTTTACATTTACATTTGTTTTGAAACGGCTGAGCTGACAAGACGCCGGTGACATTACAGAATAAATTGCCTGTCCGGAGTTCATTTCACCTTTATGGAGCCTTCCGCAACAATACCCATCAGGCAGCTCTGAGTGTCAATGGTGCTTTTCTCACCTGTAGTTTGTCCTCTGGAACGTTCAGCCAGTGGTTAAACGCCTGGGACAGTTTTGTCCTCACTTGCTTTCCTGAGAAATCGAGTGGAGTGTAAAGGAAAAAAAACCAAAAAAACCTGTTAGATTCTTTTATTAGTCATGAACATTCGCACTGCCGTCTAATGACTAATGACAGCCAACTTGATTTTTAGTCTTCAGCTTTTCTTTTTTTTTTTAATTGAAATAGGGTTACATCTCGTTTTTTCACTTCCATTGCAAGACTTGTGTGTTATGTAGAGTCCTTAATAAAAATCTCTGCTGGAAGACTTTGTCTTATGTTCTTAAATGCCTGTCACTGTAACAGACACCAAAGTCCCACCTAAGTGAGACTCGCAGGACTTGTCCTATTTAGGCAAGTAACGTACAGTGTCAGTCATTGCGCACTGAACCAAAAAGTGAAAGGCCGAAAATGAAACAGAAAATAAAGCGTGTCCTCGGTGGAGCAGCAAGTGACAGCTGGGTCATGAAAAAAAAAAGAAAAACAAAATCGGATTCAGAGGCAGTAAGAGACGTTTAAACGTTCCCCCATTTTAAACTGCATTTCAAAGCAACAATTTAGAATCTTATTCACACTTCCATCGCCAACATGAAGAATGACTCACCTGGTAGCTGCAACAGGTACTTGTAAGGCTCCAGGAGGATTCGCTCGGAGGCAGCTTGTGAATCACCGTCCATCGCTTGGCTTTTACCAAAAAAAAAAAAATCTAATTATAGCTAGAGCCAGAATGCATAGAAGTGGAAGAAAAATAGAAAGCAAAACAATGTAAGATGTTAACAGCGGAATTTTTCATGACAAATGAGCAAGTGGACTGTAATTTAGTGCTGCTGTCAGTGTGTCTGCAAGCTATTAGGCAGCTTTGTAATCTTTTTTATGACAGAGGATCAAATTGAAATCGAATAAAGGGAACACACAATTTAAATGTATTTTTGATGGCCATAAAAAAAGCATTTTTTAAAGAGTAACGTCTATCAACTAGTATTAAAAAATATCCAAACAATAAGGACACTGGATTGCTGATTTGCTGCTGAGCCAGCATCCTGAGCCCTGGGAGTTATGAGGATTGGTGCAGGTCCACAATCAAGTAAGAACTGTGATTACAGCAGTTTGTGGTAGGTGACGCGCATCTGCTACTTGTCACAAACAAACTGAAAAGCGGCTCTAACAGGTTGGACTGGGGACGTGTCGAGGTGATGGAACTGCTGATCGTTCCCGACATGAACATGAGGATGTCAGACCAACAAACCTTAGAACACTGACACAAACACATCAATTCAAGGCTGTATTACCAATAGAGGTGCAAGTAGTCATTGGGAAATACAACCATTCTGAACTTTAAACATGTTCCAAGAAATGAAAGAAAAATACATTCATGAGGTAATGCATGGTGGGAAAAAACATACGCAACACAATACACTGCGGCAGGAAAAAAAATGTCCTCTTGTTAGGGATTAGAACATAGCTGTCAAACTTTGGCCTGTGGACCAAATTTGGCCCGTAGTTCAATTATATTTGGCCTGTGAAGCAATACCGACTCACTACTAGAGATGGCCCGCCACCATTATACAGCACATGCACCGCTTACACTACAAATCCCAGAATGCTCTGTTGGTATTTTGGCACATGAATCAGGGCAGGACGTTCATTGAAAGATAATATAATGACTTAATTAGTGTATTGTAGTTATTACATTTTTTAATTTATAGATAGCCTGTGGAAAAAGGTTACTGTTGCAATTTAGATCAGAAGGCTGCAAATAAAAAAAGAAGGTATACTTCATATTTCTCTTCTTCTTTTTTCTTTTTTTTTTAACCTTTTGTTTTGATTAGTTCTTTTTAAAAATTTGAAATCCAATTTTGCATGTGTGCAGCATTAAGTTTTGGTTAACTGTGTATATTATTAGGCTTTGCTTGTTTCACATTCAGGTTGAAGCAAAACTTGTTTGAGTCCATGTGAAGAGGTTCACTGTTATATCTGGAGCAAGATTTTTCATTAAATATCGATGTTGGCCTGCGACTTTGACCCAAGTTTGAAATTGTGGCTCACTGTGTACTTGAGTTTGACACCCCTGGTTTAGCGGGAGGTGGTAATCTTATACTTAAAATTACCCTAAAACAAAGTGGTAGGAAAAAAGCTGAAGGGGAATATGCTAATATATAACTGTTTAAAAAAAAAGATAACTTGTTGTTGTTGTGCCCTAATTTTCATCAGTATGTGGGATGAGCTTAATCGGATGTACCTCTGCTTGGGCTAACGTGGAAGCACAACTTTTTAAGGGACATCGAGGTGTGTGGAGGGGCTTGCCTCCAAACTGACATCCCTGTTTAACCTGGACAGCTGCAATGTTGATGACGCTAAAAAAAAAAAAAAAAAAATCAAATCCAGTGCAACGCCGGATAACGGTGAACAGTTCTGGAATCTGCTGTTGCATGAAAACAAGGCCCGAAGATCTCTGAAGATGCTTTGAACGTTTTTTTTTTTTTTTTTTTAACAGCACTCAATGGAGCCACACCTTTGTGTGTCCGCGTTTTCTCACATGACGTCAGTATATGGTCAAATCCAAGTGCAGATCTATCATGTCAGGTGACCACCTGGTCGCCTCCATGTTGCTTCCAACCACCTTTTTCTGCCCCGGATATGAGGAACTAGCCGCGTCGTCCCACTGCCACAGGTTTGTTTTCCCAAGTGGATAATGCGTTTACTTTCAGGTGGTGATTATTATTATTATTATTATTATTATTATTATTATTATTATTATTATCATTATTATCATCATCATCATCATCATCATCATCCATTAACCATGCTCCTGTGCTAATTGTGCAAACATTAGGGAAGCCACAAATAGTGGAAACGGTACAGGTGAGTTTGTGATGGCAAAGTTTGTTGGCAAACCCGTTCCAGGTTACATTTTGCGTACCAGCTGTTGTCAAAGACAAACTACCCCGAGCGAGTTTTTTTTTAATTGTTATTTATCAAGATAGGAAGTTTTCTCGAATTTTGATTTTCATAAATTTTCTCACGTAAAACTCTTCAAAATGCATATTTAGTGGCGGAAACTTGTTTCTGAGAACGTATGTACTGATACATTATTATTATTATTATTATTATTATTATTATTATTTTAACCAAAGAGTTAACAGAAGTACAGGATAAACATGTTTCAACTCAAACTCTACCCACCTTAGCGACTGACTGTCAATCCGGTGACTTGCCTCATGTCACGTACTCCGAAATGGACTGCTAGTACGCTAGCGTTAGCAAGCTAACAAAAACGCGCCGGTATTCCACTCTTGGACATTTCTTTTCCATCCAAAAACGTTCACTCCAATAATAGCTGCTTAGAGCCAGCGATGCGTGTAAAACAGCTCGTTTAGATTTCTTTCTTTGTTTCTTTTTTAAACGTCCGGCTATTGCCACCTTGTTCACCAGACGATATGCTATGACTGTTCTGTTGCAACGTTAGCGGTTCAACACTCACTTTTCTCGCCAGGCAGGCTAGCTTAGCCCTGACGAGCTATCTTTAAGTGTATTGCATTCATTTCAGAGCAGGCGCAGAAGAGCTGGGCGTCTCTGGCAGTGTGTGTGTTGCGGTTGTATTTCAGCAGTTACCGGCGAGCCCTTCTGTGCAGCTGGAAGACTGACGACCGGTTCTGTCGGGCCAGTCCGTAAGTCATATCGAGTGCACACGTTCATTTGATTTAAAGACTGGGGGTTGTAGTTTTCATTGTTTTCCCCCTGTCTGTATTGTGAGATTTTACCCAGTAGGATTACGTGCACCATACCATGGATATTTTCCTTCTCCAATCAGCCAATCCTGTGCCGCGAAGACCGTTTTACTTCCTGTATCCTCCAATGAGCGATCGTAGATTTGAGACAGGCGGGGTTTACGTGTACGTCAATCATTCACGGGAAGGCGGGGCCAAAGGATCACAGAAAGAGCTAGGCTCGGAGAGCTACTCAACAAGGCAAACAGCAGCGCTCTGCGAAAACCACTTTTCCCCCCATCCGCATCCAACATCAACGGGTGTCCAACGGACGACGTCTAAAACCCGTCAGCATTTTTACATAAATGTTCCTATGGATTAGTGCTTCACTTTCGTCGAAAAGCAGAAGTGTTTCTCAACTTCACAGCATAGGTAAGCCTGTTTTTGTTCGGCCGAGACGTTGCTTTTTTTTTTTTTTTTTTTTTGAACATTTCACTCGCTGGTTTGCCTGCTGCTACCAAGCCAACCTTGGCGTTAGCTAACTTGGTAACTAGTGCCGCGATGTGTTCGCTGGATTGTTTTTTTTTTTTTTTTTTTTTTTTTTTTAAATGGTACGAATGAATGAATTTTGGCGATTGGAGGAACGGAACGCCGACGGTCGTGAATACAGAAACAACTTGGCGATGTCCGCGTACAAAGTTAAGCTGCGGATAAGAGAAATTAAAACCCCCGAGTGAGCGGAGGCGAAGGGTGAAATTATGCTAACGTTACTCCGGGGGGTTGAATAGTTTGAAGCCCTGCTGGACAAGCGGCGGAGTACCGTGTTGTTGAGCGGAGGAATCCTCGGGAGTGCTCGTCGTCGAGCAACGCCTGTCATGTTATTCCCCCCCATAGCCGTCAAAAGTGATATTACCACCAAACCGTTCGCGACTTGTTAAAGCTCGCCATTGCTGCAGTCTAGATACCCCCCTCCCCCTCCCTCCTCCTCCGCGACCGGCGACTACACGGTGTAATTTAACAGGTAAAACGCATTGTCAGTCTTTTCTTTTGTGCCACCAGCGCCGTTAGCCTCTCCCGGTCGACTTGTCCACAGCCGTCGGTAGGTTGAACCCGATGAGCTGATTCGAATCAGGGAGCCGTTTGATCAGTTCATGGCTATAATGATAATAATAATAATACACGATGGTGGAGACTGAATCACCTCTGCTTTAGGAGATGACTTACTCTATACTCCAAGTGATGTACGTGCGTGACCAATAGCACCCCACCACCACCACATCCACATTTCCGTAACAGGCAGCCAGCCCGACGGTAGATAAACAGACTGGGCAGGACTCAGTTGGCGAGCAGGTTGAAATGGAGCTCGACGCCTTCAGATGATCACTAACAGGATCGCAGTCCGAGTCTCTCGCTGTTCGGTGCGGAGCGTCATTGTTGACAGTCACTCACTTGCAGCAGCTCGGGGTTTTTTTTTTTTTTTTTGTGTAGCAAATAGTCAGGGGCGGATGACATTGTATCCCGCGACCATTCACCGAGACGGGAGCCACGAACGACCGAATTGGGGAGGGTGTGTGTGTGTGTGTGTGTGTGTGTGTGTGTGTGTGTGTGTGTGTGTGTGTGTGTGTGTGCTGCGACCTTGTCCTCTTACAACATTAATTTAAAAAAAAAAAAAGGGGGGGGGGGGTATTAACTCGATGTCCCTCCCACTATGAGTGAGTCCCCATTTTTTTTGGCCGAGCTTGACCTTGTTGCGAAGCGTTCCGTTGAGTTGTTGTTGTTGTTTCTTTGTCGGAATCGAGGCTCACTCGGTGAAGAGTCAGCGAAATGCCTCGGCCAGTCGATAAAGAGAGAGAGAGAAAGAAAGAGAGAGAGGAGGAGGGGGGGGGGGCAAAGTGACTTTTAATGGTGCCGCGCAGCTCCGTTCGAACTTGTCGCGACGCACCATCTCCCTCTCCCCGGCTTGACATTTCTGCCAACGTCTTGTCGCCTTGCCACAAGCGGTGTCGTTATCGTTTTCGCTGTATATTTTTCCGCTGGCCGGGGAGTCGAGTGCACTCCGCAGAGAGAAGCGGCGCACCGAGCGGAGCGGAATCGAAAATGAACGCAGATTCGTGTGCAAAAAGAAAGAAAGAAAAAAAAAAACCCGACCAAAAACAAGATGTTCGACCCCGAAATGCGACCGCCGCGTTCCCCCTTCTCGGTGTCCGCCGATCGCCCCGGCACCACCAAAGTGTTTCTCCCCCCCCCCCCACCACCACCACTTCGAAACCGCCTGTCAGGCTCCAGAAATGGCGTCATCCTCTGCTGTAGCGAGGGGAGAGTCGGTGCGGTGCGGTGCAGACAGCAGGAGCACCACGCTGCCGTGCCCGGAGAGGCGAGGCGAGGTCCGCGCGTCGCTCGCCGCATCTATCAACCCCCCCACAATCTCAAAGACAAATGCATCGACCCCGCTTTTGTGCAAGACCACCTAATGATGGAAGTCGCCCTGTGTTTTGTTTGTTTGTTTTTTTGGTCGTGCTGAGTTAAGTTTTCCCTGCGTGTCTCCGCGATCCAAGCGGCGGCCGCTCTGCCGATCACAGGCGTTACATAAACGGCTTTGAGTGCTCCGCGAACGGGAGTGATCGGTTCGCCGCGGCTTCAGATATATTTTTTTGGGTTGGGGGTGGATTATGGCTTCCAGGAGCTCGAGTAAGCATCGAGGCAAGTTCCCCCCCGAACCTGCACGCACAGGTCGGGACTGCTCGAGCAGCGCGCTGCTCCCGCTTTGATCGCTTCGTAGACTCGCACGACAATGGATCGCTCGCAGCAGATCTCATGTGGTCCCACGGGCTCTGGGAAGTGCACGTCTGGCATCCAGCAGTGGAGCAGAACAAGAAGTGATGTCATCATAACGTAACCGCGTCTTGTTGTTGTGGCAGACTGGAGTTGACGCCGCCTGCGATGCCCTAACGGAGTCTTCAATCTCTGCTTTTTCTGTCCCCCCCCGCAGCCTCGGATTCCTCCCACTGGTCACCGAGAGGACTCATAGAGAGATGAAGGTGAGTTATTCCTCTTTTCTGCTCAGCAACATGTGAGAGAATCAATTACATCACCGCTGCCACTGTGCAAGTATCATCTTAAACGTGGCTCAACTCGCATACAAACAACCCACAGTCAAGCAAATCAAATCTAAAATGGTAAATCAATATTTAATGCGAGCAGCCCCGTCCCGGCTTCTCATGAATATGGCTGGACTGAACTTTTGCTAAATGTCAATTTTGGTCTTTGTTCAAATGCTGTGTGGCAGGTGCTTCAGACCCAGGCCAAGGCAATGTGTTTCTCTGATCACCATGACCAGTGGGTCCAGCTGCATTTGCTAATACAAAGTAGAATTTTATTATGTTGATGTTATGCTTCATTATGGAATGTAATAGAATCCCGTGCAAAGGGGGGGAGAGAGAGAGAGAGAGAGAGAGAGAGTGGTCAAATAGTGTTGGGTGAGATATTCCATTTGACCTCATTTTATCTGTCTTATCTATCTTTCTTTATCTCCCATTTATCTTTTATTAAAGCACGCTAAAGGTTTTGGAGTCTAATATATCGTTAATAACGCTCTAAAGGAGGTGTGGCACTCTAAAGCCTTAGAAAACAGTTTCAGGCATGGGGCATATGATAGCAGTTAACCGGGCTATCTTTTACGCTTTGAATGGTTTGTGTTTGGCTCTTGAATTGCCACAAGCAGAGTTGTTTCATTTCGGTAAGCTGTTGTGATGTCTGAAAAGTTGGTCCAGCCAATGCATGCACTTGAAGATGTGTTTTATTTAAATATGTTTCACGTGGCCGATCTCTAGAAAAGTATGTGTGAAGATTTTGATACCCTTTGCAAAGTTGCTCAAGAGGAATTAGTAATTTAAGTAATGATTAATTTAGTAATTAAGCCATATCCCTGTCAAAGACCAGACCAACCCAAGTATTCACTTTAAAATACGCTGACAGGTACCTCAATGCTACATGTTTTATTTCTGGGTTATTCGTTGAGTCCAGCTTTAAGACATTGCCTCGCAGAAAATCTCGACTTCTCCCTGCTTCAACACCGTAACAGTTGCTTTACGCACGGCCCGCTAGCAATGCTGACTCGGACTGCATGGCGATTTGTGGTTACATAATGGATTGTTTGTGTGAGGAGAAGACTGTGGTATTCCCGTTGTCATCATGAGCGCGAGTTGCACTCCAGCGAGCGGGGAGCATCTCGGCACACATGATACGGCAGCAACGGGGTTAGCGCTTCATTCACTCCTTTGGCCAGCTTGGCTTCCTAATTTCCTACAAGTGTCCACTTGAATTAGGTCCAATCTGTGAGCATTAATTTAACTGTTGCCGTCAGTGCTGGTGAATGTGTGGCCAATATCCTTCTCCCACTGGTCAGCGAGGTGTGTGTGTGTGTGTGTGTGTGTGTGTGTGTGTGTGTGTGTGTGTGTGTGTGTGTGTGTGTGTGTGTGTGTGTGTGTGTGTGTGTGTGTGTGTGTGTGTGTGTGTGTGTGTGTGTGTGTGTGTGTGTGTGTGTGTGTACTGTATTAAATTCTGTAAGCGTAAATCTTTAGACGTTGACATTGCCGCTTTAATTGATGTAGCATTTGCTGTTTTTATAGTGCTCTGAGTCATCGGTCTCCATTGATGCTTAAGACGCACTTCGTTCTTTATAGTAGCGGCGGCTGCTCAAGGCCCGAGCTGTACATTTCTCTGCAGCTCGGACAACGTTTTTAATACGTCCTTTAAAACTTTCAATGAAACTTCAACTCATGGTCTTGGGGCTTTTGCGATCACCCACTTGCTGCACTCAACCTACCTGCTGCGTGGTGAAGAAAGCACTTTCAACCAGTGTTTTGCATGCGTTCATTCACTTGCAGCAGCCTCAACAAATCGTTGCCCATAACAAATGCTGGAACCATGGCGAGGGGATGTTGGATGTGTCAGGCATGTTGGTCGCACTACCTTTATCCATCTGTGTCTATGGCTCCTGTACTTTTAGCAACATTGAATTTCTTGTTCACCTGTCAGTGGTGCTGCACGATTTTGTCAACGGCAGTGTACGCGCTCTCGTGTTGCCGCCCGCTTAAAGTTAATTCACTTCCCAAAGCCTCCCTCGCCACCTAAAACAAAGCTGGATTTAGTATGGAACTCCGTAGAACAAAACACTTGACACACAATTTTGAGTCAAGTACTATAATTGTTTGAATTGCATTTCCTTGTGATCTTATTGTCTTAAGGTAGTGGCGGATTTGTTGTGATTTTGTGCTCTATTTCGTGTTTGTTTAGTGCTTTAAGTCTGATGTAGAAACATATGAATATTGTATGAAGAGACGAGGCGCAGCTGTTCTTCCCTTGTTGTGACATATTAGTCTATACAGGAATAAATTATAGCATATCTCTCATTCTCTCTGCAAACTGATTAATAGTTTATTGGAGCATCTTGTAATGTAAACAGGATAACATGATAGATAGGATGGTTACTGAGCAAGCATTGACATAAATGTTGCTAATGTATGTTGCTGGAGTTAGCAAGCAACCAACCTGCTAACTCCAGTGCATCTCAAACAGGTCTTGTTTTAGCACTACATTATTAAAAATAAGAATACATTTTATTTGAAGGCGCCTTTCTGGCACTCCGTACAGACCAACAACTTTTTTCGACTCCGGGAAAGAAAATAAACGGCAACGTTCCCGTGTGGACAGGGCCTGACTCTTACTCGTTGGTCTTGTGTTTCATTATCACTATAGTCTTGTCTTCCATTGTCCTTGTTGGAATTTCTAACTACAAGCGCTTTGAGTTGAAAACATTCCGCTTGTTCAGTCTAGGGTTACACATGAAAGACAGATTTTTGCATCTGCAGTTGTCCTCATCATTGTTATCTCATACCCAATACTACCATCCAAAAACCTATTCTCTGGAATAGTGTAGTCACATGGTGAAGTGCCACTACTTCCCCTAATTAAGCTAATAACCCAACAAAAGTCTGCTACTTAGCTTCTGAAATAGTGTCTCTGTCACTCTGAAGGAACAGAGTGAAAACTTAAATCATCAGTAATGGAGTTGAATGACGAGACGCCAGCCAAAGGAAACCATTTCTGTGTTGCATTGCAGGAAAGACCTTGACCTATGCGGTAGACACAAAGCCCATTTTAAAAGCTGTTGTCCATACCTCTGGGGCTTCATTGAAGTCTAATTCAAAATTTCTGGGTCTCTTCTCAAACGGCACTCTGCTGTTTAAGTCGTCTCAGTCGCGAGCGTTGCCGCAGCTTTTGATGGAGACTCCTACTCGGGGAATTACTGCCCTGTAGGAGTGAAATATTGGGTCATTGCACCGTTTAGACAGGCTAACAGCGTGCGCCCGTGTGCCGCTGCGGTAATATGGTGCTTAAACATTGGGGAAAGAGCAGAGTGAGGCCATCATGCTGTAGTTTAGAGTGTCACCGCTCGCTTGCTCAGAATAAATCTATAAGTTTGTCTTTCCTCTATGTTGCCTAATTAATGCCCGTGTGAGCAATTCAACTCAACTTGATGTATCATTGAGCAGACGGGGGGTTGGGGGTGAAGTCGTGGCGATCGTTACATGCAGTATTTACTAGTTATGCTCATTAGGAACGTGTCCATCCACAGCACAACATAGAGGGGGACTTGCGTGGACACTTTGAGGTTCACACACGGTTTTAGTTGCTGTGTTTTGTGGTGATTTTATTTTTAGTCATTTTTTTTCAAGCTCTTTTTCGCTTTCATGCGCTATAAATACGACTTTGAAATACGCAATTGGTACCTCTGAAAAGGAAAGTGTCACTGCATGACAAAGCCATACTGAAACTCACCCCTGGGGTTTAGGTGCAATTTAACACTGGCAAGTTTTATTCAAGTCACAGTATTTTGTATTTACTTTCTGACTCCGAGGGGGATTTTTTTTTCCCCCCTGTTTTTTTTGTGCATCTATTTTGAATTTACCATGACATTGCCAAGGCAACTCCTGCCGAAGCCTCAGTCACTAGAAATGCGGTGACTGTGGCTTAGACAAAGAGGTAATTCACAGCAGGATTATTGTACGTGTGAGCTTGGCTGGGAGCTTAATTCTTTCCTGCATGCCTCTTCCATGTTTCCTTTGTTCGGCCCACAAACCCATTCATTACAGACAACTAAATGGCAAAAAAACCAAAAAACAATTGATTCTAATATTTCATTATGCTGCTTTGTGTCTCAGCAAACTGTCTTTTCTTTTTCTTTTTTTTTTTTTTAAAGGGCATGAGTTATCCAGCTATCAATATCCTTATCCAGACAATGAATGAAAGAAACTGATTTGCATAGTTAACTGTATTTCCCTTCAACATTGTTGCTGCTATGCGATTATGTTGTCATCGATTGCGAGGTTTCTTTGTGCTCAGTTACAATTTAACTTCAAACCAGGTTTTCAATGACTAATTCGGATATATTCCATTGGCCTGTACACATCATGTCGTTGGATTTTTCCAATTCTTCATGTTTTCTTCAATTTAGTTCTAGTGAGTAAATAGGTGCATTCTGCAAGTTACTGACTTGTAACTATAACTTGAAATACATACTGTACACAGCCTGCACAACAGCAGCATTTAGCGTGTTGTGGAACAAACAGAAATTTGCAAACACATGCAAACTTTATTTTGTATTTGGCTTCTTGTGTGCAGGTATTTGCCTATTCTAATTCAAATGCATCCACATGCACTGTCGTAATTACATTAACATGTTGCATTAGCACATCCTTTACAACAGTTAGCCGTTGCTTGTTTTGTGAATTGTTGTGAACATTAACCAAAGGACGAGCCTAAACTTATGCCATACAATGGGAACTTGTTGTTGACGAATCTACAATTGTGTAGAGCAGAGCATAGTGTAAGGAGAGCCTGCCTGGTAAATGGAGACTTTCTCTCTTTGGATCTTAATGCCTGCAGTGGATGGATGAATGCATTGTGAAAGCCGGTCGAAATAAAAATAATTTTGTGTTGCAAATTGTTATTGATATGTCATAATTCAGGGCTTATGCTCTGTGTTTCTGGAAAGAATGTGTTCATTGACGCTTCAATTAACAGCGATGTGTCTCAGATAAGCGGTAGTTTCAGCGAGAGGAGATCTCGCTTCGCGACGCCCGTGTTCATCCGACTTCATCGTGTGTGAGTTTGCGTTATTACATGCACGGTCGATCGCCGGGGAGAGGAGCTGATGCTGCTAATGCCCAGGCAGCGTAATCAAGAATGAAACAATATTTTGCATTATTCAGTTGCACACTGCGGCTGCAACGGTTGTGTGTGGACACACTTTTGAAAGGAAACTCGGAACAATTGGATGATCAGCCATCAAGTGATTCCCGAGCACGGCTCCGCTGCTGCTCACCGCTACCTCAGGGGATGGACAGGTTAAATGCAGAGGAGTTTGGCGTCGTTCTGGATGTGTGGATCAGTGGCGCTTCTAACTAAACAGCTAACCTGTTTCCCATGAGTAACATTACAATGTCGTTTTACTGTTTTTTTTTTACCTTTTGTTCCATAATGACCAAGCTCATAATGATTTAATTAGTCCAGCATACATCATGTAGTCATCACTAAAACTACATGTTGGTGTAGCGTGACTAAATTTTGTATTCAGTGGTCAAAATGGAAAGTACCAGTGTCGGTCAAAAATACACATTGTCATGAGTGCATGACTGTGAGATCTTACACGCTAGAGTTGCATATAATGTATGATTGTACAAAAATGTAGATGACAGCACTTTAAAAAATATATTTTCACCTAGTCTTGAACTAAAGTTTGGTGCACTTCATGCTGAGGTTTGGGACTTCCAGTGTTCAGTCCAGTCAGAAAAATACACCAGTTCTATCAAAGCGTGTTCATTTCCCTAATTTGCACAGGAGTTGTTTTTGTTTTTTTTTTTGCAGGAAAAAGAACTGAGACTGTGTGCACAGGAATGGAAATTACTCAACCAGAATATTGTAATGAAATACTGTCTGCTACTTACTATTACTGCTGCAGAGCACCTGATTCCTCAACGTAGTTGTGTGGCACAGAAAGGCTGACTTGTAAGTCACGTGTGTCTTGAATCATATCGTCAGCGTATCTCAGTCTGTCTGTCAGCAGCTGTCATCTGCACTCCTTCAATAGGACGCCCAGGCACACTTCCTCCTCCCTGATGGGATATTGACCAGGGAGAGTCCTGGAGCCCCTCCCCGTCGCTGAGATAATGTCATGAGGCCTCGCAACAGATTGGATGGGAATCTGATTTTTACACTTGTCACTTCCAAACTCTGCCATTAGTTTGCCTTTTTTTTTTTTTACGTCGTGAGAGGCCCCCCCCCCCCCCCCAACCCTCTTTACTGAGTTGTTCAGTGAAAACGCTGTAGTCATTCAGGAAGTCCAAGAAGTGCCGTATAAGCAGCACTTTATTTTCAGCAGGAGCTCTGTGGAGTTTGCTGTTCAATATTTGATGACCCGGGAGTCACTATTAAGCAGAAACAGATCTCATTTTTCTGTCGCTTCTGGAGCTCCCAACGTTTTTTTGTGTGTTTTTTGCTGAGAAAAACTGATCTATTTTTCTAAGCCGTTCGGTTTTTCCTTTTTTCGTTGCGCTGCGTCTACTGATAATCCGTTATAATTGTGCCATCCTGCATGTGGGGCGCGCAGGTAGCTGTCCGGGTGAGAAGGGCTCCAACCACGAGGCGTGTCTGTATTCCTTTTAATCAAGCACTTCTACTCGCCGGGTGCTTCTCTAATCGCTGGGTTTAAGTTAATCTCTCGATTGAACAACTGGTCTTACCGTCACGTTGACTTGTGCAGGCTGAAATGGCACTAAAAGCTGATGTTTAATACTGCTCTGGCATCTCCATGGCAGACTATTAGATGGGTTGTGGGGGGCTGCTGCTGCTGCTGCTGCTGCTGCTGCTGCTGCTGCTGTAAGGTACGCGGTGCTCCTGCTCATTTCAAGTCTGCAGAAAGGATATTGCATGACCCAAATGTGCAGGAATTCCTCCTCTCTGTGCTTAGTCATTGCCACTGTATCTTCTGAGAGGGCGGGGGGGGATGTTGTCTGTCGCACAGTCCCAGCAAGAGTAATGAATATATTGTCATTACTACCAAAGAGGAGCCTGTTTTCTTTTTCTTTTTTTGTAGGCAGCAGCTGAAGGCTAAATAGCGTGGACTAGCACGGAATGGAATTTTTCTCTTTCGTAGTTCCCTTTTTTTTCCTGCTGAATTCAACAAGTTCGGAACAACAAACTAGCCCCTGTTTTCGTTGGCACGTGAGCGGGACAAATGTGAGCCGACTGGCTAACGGTAGCGCGTCTATCGTCCCTCCCCGTTGGACCCGGAGAGGAGGGAGGGGGGCCTGGTGGGCCACAGCTGTCAGGCTGCCCTCTCTGACCCAGCGGCGCCAGCCAACTCTCCCTCGCAAGACGGAGAGGCGGAACAAGCCGAGAGCGCGGAAAGCAAAAAGAAAAAGAGGACAAGCGTTGGTACGACGGCGAGCAGCCCCGGAGCACCGGAGCCACTCAGAGCCGTGTTTTTGACCGACGAGGAGGTTGGACGGTCGGTTGGTGGGTGGGCGGGCGGGCGGGCGGGAAACGCTGTCCGTCATGTAAACCTGGTGTTGGCCCGGGCGATCGGTGCTGAGGCCAGACTGCACTCCCGACTAATGAGGTGTTTATCTGAGAGGTGGGAAGGCTCCGCTGCCCTGGACTCTGCCCCCAAGCCCCATCTGTCAGCCCCTGGGAAGAAACGACTCATCCTGATGGCTTCTTCTCTCCACTGTGATCATCCAAATTCAATCTAGTTCTCTCTTCGATGCTTTATTTTTTTTTATTTTTTTGTTCATTAAGTTCTTTGTTAGGCTCAGTATCACATTTCTGTGCTACGGTGTGTGCAGAGTTGTAATGTTTTATATAAATCAATAATCCTGATTCGGGCTTAAAGATATAAAAGTCAACACTTTAAAGCAGTGGTGTCAAACTCAAATACACAGTGGAACCAAAATGTCAAACTTGGCCACAAAAAAAAATCTTCCTCCGTATATAACAGTGAACCTTTTAATTTGGACCCAAACAATTTTTACTTCAACCTGAATATGAAACAAGCAAAGCTTCATACTTTGCAACGTAAGTGACTCGTAAGTCAAATTTCAAATTAAAACTAATCAA
Organism: Nelusetta ayraudi; assembly: GCF_046127955.1. NCBI lineage: Eukaryota > Metazoa > Chordata > Actinopteri > Tetraodontiformes > Monacanthidae > Nelusetta > Nelusetta ayraudi. The sequence continues at coordinate 5,866,690 of NW_027466058.1, read as the reverse complement.
AATTAATAAAATGTAAGTAAAAATTGTATGCCTCTTTTTTTTTTTTTTTTGCAGCCTTCTGATCTACATTTAAGCAGTAACAGTTTTCCCACGTGCTAATAATACATTTCAAAATAAAACAACAATAAACCATTTAAGTCATAATGATATCCTTCAGTGAACATTCTGTCCTGATTGACACGCCAAAATACCAGCGGAGCATTGTGGCATTTGTAGTTGTATTATTAGTGGTACATGTACAATACTGGCAGGCCAGCTCCAGTAGTGATTTTACTATTGCCTCACAGGCCAGATAGAATCATACTGCGGGCCAGAGTTTGACACCTATGCTTTAAAGTCAGTCATTTGCCTCACTAAAGCGCCTTTAAAGTCGGATGTTCTCTTATTTTTTGAACATCAATTTTCCCCCACTGATAATTTTTCCTTTTGCGGCACGTCCTTACCAGCTTATTGTGGCGATTGAAGAGATTTGTGCGGCGCAGTTGTGTCCTTTCCTACAACAATGACTCCCTTGAAGCATTCCGCCCGGTTGTGTGTCGGTACATAATTCATGGCTTTTGCCAGTCGGGGGAAGCGAATGTTGAATAAACACAAAAATCCACCACGAAAAACACTTGGTTTTTTTTTTGCCGCTCGTACCCTGCCACCACCATCACAGATTGCGACGCATCGTGATTATTATTATTATTATTATTATTACTATTATTGTTATTATTATACGTGCCGGTGCTTTCCCACCCCAGTGACAAACCCTCACGAGAGCGTCGCGTCTGTCAACAGAGCGAGACGCAAAAAAAGTGTGTCAAACGCTGCTCTGAAGCGCGCACGTCTTATTGTGTGTTTTACAGTTTTGCGCGGAAGGCACCGAGCTATTTTGGGACAAGCTGTACTGTACTCCTGCAGTTTGCTGTCGGACGAAGAATCCCGTTTGTACGACGGCCAACATCGGGCTTGCTATGCCCAGGAATTTGGCTGAGAAGCGTTGCTGCACCTGCCCTCTATTAAAGAGAAGGGAGTGTGTATTAGTCACATAACCAGTCTGCTTACCAGCTTCACCGCTTTGCCTTTTTTTCACTGTCTCATAAATCACCTCCCACTTCCCTTCCTTCCTTTCTTACTCGGGGGTTCGGCTCTTCGAGCCCTCCGAGCCGCTGACTTAAGGATCAGATAAGGCGACGCGCAATTCGACCTCGAGTCGCGGTGAATTAATAAGCGCCGCCAAAACCCCCGACGTTCCTCGGGATAATTGGAGAGTGGCTCTTTTTAATCACTGCCGCTTCACCCGAACCAGTTTAAAGCGGCGCGCCGAGATTCCGCACCCCCGACTTTGTTAACAGTTCTGCTAAAGACTCCGATCGTGACCTAAGTCCCGTATTGAACATCTGCCAAGTTCAAATCCTGGCTGCTTATTTTACTCCGCAACACAATACAGCCGTGCAACCGCTCCTAATGCACGGCTTGACGCGGGCAAATGAATGCAGTGGGGCTGATGCCCCTCAGTCTTCCAAGCGTCTGTAATCCTGAGATAGCTCGACGCTCGCAGTTGGAAGAGACGGAGGTGAGAGCAGAATTGCGACGGCCTGGACCAGGAAGTCCCCCAGCCAGCGGTGTCAGTTTGAAGGCCCGGCGCACCTGTCAAGCCCCAGAGTGGGGGCGCTACAGCTGTTTTGTCCTTCCTCGAAACAACTGTGCTTATTCCCGCTAAGTCCCTCAAATGTTTTATTCAGCTGCGATGCACATCAGCAGCTGCTGCTCACACTTTTGAGTCACGGAACCCCTTGAAAATCAAGCCGGCGATGAAGAATCCTGCCCTCATCGCACCTTCTTCTGTGCGTTTGCAGCCCTCATATTCAATAATATGTGTATATTCATGCATACATACATATATACATGTATGTATGTATATACGTTGTGCCTTTAGTGTTTTGAATCTGAACTTTGAACTGAAATACCTGCAACAGCACAGTCAGTGTGAGTGTTAGGTTTAAAATGTAGGTGTAAAACTATTTACACAAAAATAAAAACTATAAAAACTATTTAATGGTTAAAAAAAAAACAATCTGAGACATTTCTATATTTTACACGATTGCACCAAGTCATATTTTTGCCCAACTGAGATTTGAGGTATGGAGTTGCGTCGTAACCCACTTGCTACGATGCAGATGTGACATTTAGTCATTATTTTTTTGTCTCGATGCGTCGTGTTGGTCGTCGGCACACCCCTGACGGATGTCTGAATACGTTGTCCTCGGTGCAACTCCCCTCACCGAATCCATCCTCCACGCACCTCGTCGCCACAAACGTTGTCTGTTCTCGTTCACACACAGAAAGTCTGTCGTCTCTGTGTGCTTTACCCTCCGCGAATCTGCTCCCTGCGTGGAGGAGGAGGAGGAGGATGGAGAGGAAGGAGGCAGAAAAAAAAAAGAGGAAAGGAGCTCAATAAACATCCACTGATGACACAAGATGGTGCTGTGTGTTCCGGATAGCTTCTTCTTTGTAGTCATCAAAGCGGCGGCGAAGTGGCCTTCTTGTTTGCTCCCTCTGAGACTTGTTTTTCAATACCCGTACCAGATGGTACGTGTTTTCCACGGATGATTCACCGAGCCGGCTGGGGTTTTTTCTCTCTCTCCCTCTCGCCCCTATGTGATGTAAGGCCTGGATGCATACCCGCTATTGGGGCCGGGCAGCCAAAACTCACCTGCACGTCCGAAATGTCGGGGGGTGCTTTTGATTGACTCGTTTCTTCTCCTGTGCCCTGCCAGACTCTGGAGGAGCCCCCCTACTTGACGGTAGGGACGGATGTGAGCGCCAAGTACAGAGGGGCTTTCTGTGAGGCCAAGATCAAGACCGCCAAGAGGCTCGTCAAGGCAAAGGTAAGTCGCATTTCAAAGGGCTCTCGCTGATAGACTCTGGATTAAAAATGCATTTGGCTCCGGCGGTGCCGCTGTCTGATGTGGATCGCAGTCGGGTTGGAATCCTTCCTTCTAAATGATGGAGTGGGCTGAAATCAAAACGACACAGTTTAATGTGAAAACCACCCAAGTTTTTGGGATACTGCGAAGTTCCCCGTGTGGGAGCAGTTGTGAATTATTGAGGTTTGAGAAGAAACCCGGGGAGCTGCGCACCTACTGGCTGTCTTCATTTTGGGGCGTCTTTGTATTCTTCACACGTCTTGATGAAAAATATTTTGCAACTTTTTTAAAGTCGCCACAATTCACAAGAGGTTATTAATGCATGATATTCTGCTGGCTTGCAGATATGCTGAATATCTACAAAGAAAAAAAAACGAAAATTGTTTGATTGATAGTAAGACTAGACTAGAATATACATCCGATGCAACATTGCTAGTCAGCGAGGTAGATCGAACATTTTGTTGCCTTTCCCTGCTCCTTGCTACACTTCATGCTCCCAGGCAGTTGACGCCTTAACCTTGTTGCTGTTGTCTGCACCACACTTATAAGTAGGCTTTACACCGATCATATCGGCTATATCGGATCGGCCGATATTTGGCATTTTTTGAAATGTTCGTGATCGGGCGTCATGTCATAAATCTCCGATCAATGACGTTGTGGTCGTGTTGAAACTTTTTTTCATCTGTCTCATTTACTCCAAAGTAGTTTCACAGCATCGACATGTTTATTTGTTTGTGTCCGAGAGCGAACGATTCATGATTTTAAAAAAAATTCATTTTCGTCTTCGTGCCTCTTCCTGTTTTGAATACCGTCGCCACGTGACGGACAATAAAGTTTCTTTGAATCTTCACGACAGCAACATCCATGGGCGACACAAACAAACAAATGTCGGAGGTGTGGACGTTTTTCAAAATGAGAGAAACAGACGTAGCACAAGCTATCTGCAATACATGCAACGCTACAGTACCTCGCGGGGGAACATCGGCCAAAAATTTCAACACGACAAATTTAATCAGGCACTTGGAAAAGATACACACGGAGGAGCATGTCGAGTTCAAGAAACGCAGCGCGGAGAAAGAAAAAGGAAAGCAAACTCCGAAACGGATGCTAATAGGGTTGCCACCCGTCCCTTTTTTCCCAGAATTGGTCTCTTTTTTCACCACCTGTCCCGGGAAAAATAAAATCTGTCCCGTGACACAGTTTGCACCGTTTTTTTTCGGGAAAATGACAAAACCTCATTTGATTTCCGTCTGTGGTCTACTCCCGTAAAATACGCGATTGTCCCATATTTGGCAACCAAAAAACCCCATCCCGTAATGATACGGGACGCACTTCACTTTGTCCCATGTATTTCGGGGACGCCTCTCCGCCTCCGCCATCGGATCGGTGATCGGTGATCGGTTTATTTAAACTCACTGATCGGTGATCGGTGATCGGCCCAAAAATCGTGATCGCGTAAAGCCTACTTATAAGTCAGTAGTTCCTAGCACCTTGTTTGCATTGGCGTGATACTGATGACAGCCAAAAGTTCAGGCGGCGGACAGGGACTTAAAGAGCAGCTGTGGGGAAAGATGTGAATGCAATATCACAGCAGCATATGGCGAGCGCTGACTGTAGGAGCCCAGTCCACTGACTGAGCACAGTTGAATCCCCATAACACACCAGGGCTGCATCAAGAGGCCTGCAGAGCGGCTCTCAGTGGGAGTTTTTGCATCCTTAATGAATCAAGCGGCGATCAGTCCAGCAGTATTCTATCGTTTTTAATTGTACTTTCATGTTAGTTGTGGTTTTGTTTTACATGCTGCGGCCTGCTGCGGCCTGCTGCGGCCAGCATCTTGCGTAAAGTATTAGTCAAATCAGCTGGAGCCTCACTGGGCGAGGTGGCCTCCACCCACTGAGAAGCTGGAGGTGCAGGTCGGCAGTCTGGATCGTGCGACTCCGCTCGTTGTCAACGTGTCGGCGGTAGCCAAGCGGGTTTCTCTCAATTACACAACACCCCGAGGAAAATAATTCACTGCTGGCTGTCTGCAGGGTGAACTCCCACTGTGGGGGGGTTTACATTAGCAGCAAATCACACGTGGAAAAGGCATTAGCAGTTAAGTAGTTGTGAATTTATTGTCAGGCGTAGCACTTTTGCAACACACCGTGCACCTTTTGCAGATAGTGCGTTTTCCTGAAAGCAGCATTTAACTAGCAGCTAATATTACTTCCACTGCCAGGTCTTTGTGTTTGACAAGGTGCTCGCCGCACACACAAGTGTCATCCCACTCTGCTCGTCCCGACTTCAAACACAAGATGTAGAGCAAATTTCCCCGACCGGAATCGTTGATCAGCTTACCCGCGCTTTTCCATGTGTGAGCGACGGGTTCAGGCGCTAATTTTGGTTTTCTCAGTGGCGTCAGTTGGAGCAGCTGCAAGCAATGCGAAACAGCAACGTTGTGAAGTTTGATGGAGTTTGCTGGACCGCTAATGCTGCAGAAACAATTTCCAGTTGCTTGAATGTACTTTTTTGTGGCAAGTTATACGTTTTTCTTTCAATGGTGCCATGTTGTTTTTTAATATCATGTTCTTGCCTTATGCCACACGTTCTTCCCTTTGCCCCCTGGTGGAGTTTATCGGTAGTGCTCAGACAGCCAAACGCATCTGCGGGCCTGTGCTGCAACAGATGCAGGGTCCTGGTCGAGTCCGCCGGGGTCCCCCATCACGCCTCAGGTGCACCTCGTCCCCATGGCCTCGGCTCCGCCCCCTCCACACTTTGCTTCCCGTGCTGTTAAGAGGCATAACATGATGCTGCTACTACAGTATTTCATCTCCCAGCGGGGCTGCAGCATCTGGAAAAACACAATAGAGACAGATCACTTGTCTCCTGCTCTGCCAGGGTGCGTGGGAGGAACAAAGATTGGTTGCTGGCTCCCCCCACCTTCCCCGTGTCGGCGCTCCGTTTGCCCCCCGCCACGCCGCCACCCACCCCACAGAGACAAAAGAGCGGCCGCGTGCTGCCATTCGGAAATCGTCGAAAGGACTTTTTTGTTCTGGTGTAGTGGACAGGTGGAGAAGACTTCACTCACGGGACTGTTGGGTTCTGCCAGCTGAAAGAGAAGCAACAGGACGGCCCTGGCTCCAAATTTAATTACCATATTAATAAGCCAAGTGTGGCTTTCCCTTGTTTTTTGGGATGCCGTTACAAAAAGACGCTGAATCGCGCCAATTACTCATCGGTTCGTTGGGAGTCAGAATTCTCTCCTGTAATGAATTCGTCTCCGGCTCTTTGGTTCATTAATCTCTGCCTGCTTGTTGAACAAACTCGATGGCTGCGACATATGGTGCCGCCGTCTTGTTAGTGTTGTTTCTTTTTTTTTCCCTTTTTCTTTGTCCCCCCCCTCCTCCGCTAAGCAAAGGAACGAGGGGCTGCGTGACACTCTTCTTTGCAGCGCCGATCTCTACCGGGTGACCTGCGAGGAGTCAATTAGCGACGCGTCGCTATCGCTCACTGTGAGAGGGCTCGGCGCATAGATCTGATCGGCTGTCATCGCCACAGTTCACTCCACTCTCCGGCTGTCTGTTTAAAGTGAGGGACATTAAGGCACAAATAGAATTTTTCGAAAGGCAGCTGTCAGTCTTGTAATGTGAACGTCCCGCTGTTGCGTCTTCCCTGGGAGCAGATAAGCCGTAGTAAATCAGCTTACTTTTGAACTTACACTTGAGTTTAGCGCCGGCGTTCTTTCAATTTTAAGGGTTTTGCGGGACGCAGATAAGGCAGCGCAAGGGTCGCGCATTTCCTCCGCGGTGTTTAAATCGAAGTGCATGGACGCGTTGCCTCTCGGTTGGCGGTTGAGTTTTATTTTTTCAGCCGTTCCGCCATCCACAACTCAAGCTAGTGAGATGAAATGACCCAGAGAGGTCAGAAACGCGTTCAACAGGAGAGGGGAGCCTGCACATTTCTTTTAAAGCTACCGCCGGCGGTTGCACTCGTTTGTCCTTTGTTGTTAAACGCTCTCAGGACGATGGGAAAGTGATAAGTGAGACTTAACGGTTGGTTTAAAAAAAAAAAAATAAATAAATAAAAAATCAATGTTGCCTCTTTGACCTTAAAAGCCCAGCGCGTAACAGTGAATGGGGGACACGCACTGTTGCAGCTGTTGGTTCAACACAACCCACAAAATTCATGAGTGTGTTGTGTTTCATTTAGCGTTTAGCATTAAGCACTTTTTTTACATTCTGCATTATATTCAGCATTACATCTTAGCAAGTCTCTTGTCTTCCCTTATCAAACCTTAAACCTTAAATAATAAAGAGAAATAATCCTTTTTCAAAAATGAAGGATGAAACTGAAACTGAAATTGTTTTAATGGGATGCAGAAAGTGTTTAAAAGGAGAAGAGAATTCAGTGAAGCTTTTCTTTCCCATTGCAGTCTTATGTGCTTTTGGGCACCTCATGCATTCGTGATCGCTATGCTAGTCTCAGAGTGCCTTTTTTCTTTCTGTACCGTCCTCCACAACCCACATGCACCTTTCTGCACGTGCAAAAGTGGATGATATTTAATCAGAGTAATTCTGCATCCTACACATCCGTGGCAAGCACAAGAATCAGCTGTGTTGCCATCTCTTGTTAGCAATGAACATTAAAAAAAAAAATGATTTGCATCAGTTTGTATCTGTCTGATCTCTCTGGAAACGTGAGAATTTTCCTCAGATATTGTGTGAATACTTACCCCCTCCACTGTATGACAGCCAGCGCTGTGCTCGTGCTCAGGCGCCCATTCAATCAGCAGCGGTTAAATGCAGACCAGAGCGGTTGACAGATGCACAGGAGGCAAAACATAAGCAGATTTCCGTGGACGTGAATAGCCAAGGCGCCTGCACAGGAAGTGGAGCTCCCGGGCGGAGGTGGCTGCGACTGGCAGGTGCTGCTGAAGCTCTCCACTGGAAGCTGTGGGCAAACGCAGCGCCGCTCCTCCCCTCCGTGTGGAGAGGCCGTCCCTTATTTTAGCCATCAGGAGCGCTGGCATCTCCAGCACTGATGAAACGCTGCCTGCGGCTGATTGTTCCACCTTTTTCCCTCCCTCTTATTTTATGATCTCACAATTCGGCGGCACCTTCTCTCCTGCCTCCTCTCTTGTTATTTTTGGAGCCGACTGGAGGGAGATTTTTTTTTTTTTTTTTTTTTTTTTACCTTGTTTTTGGATCCGTCCCTTTTTCTGGCCTCGCGCCGCAGTTGATCCTAATCTAATTCGCAGCTCGATGACGGCAAAATCAGTTTTGCCATTATGATCGGGTTTCTGTTTAACGAGGTAATGACTTCGAAAATAGACTGGATTTTTTTTTTTGCCCCCGAGGAAACTGAGACAAACGCCAGCATTTTTTCATATCTGAGGTCGCCGAGTGGGAAATTTGTAACGCTGAGCAGATCCTGCGCTTCCGGCTGCAGTGTTCACACATGGTCCTCACAAAGTGTGTGTGTGTGTGTGTGTGTGTGTGTGTGTGTGTGTGTGTGTGTGTGTGTGTGTGTGTGTGTGTGTGTGTGTGTGTGTGTGTGTGTGTGTGTGTGTGTGTGTGTCAGGTTGCCCCGCTGTTGTGAGACTGCCACAGAGCAGCGAGACTCTGATCTTGAGAGGCCCGTTCGAGGGGGGAGAGCTGTAGATAGAAGGCTGGCGGCGATTGCGTTTTGTTTACTTGTTTTTTGTTTGTTTGTTTTTTTCATTTATTTCGGTCCGACGTTCAAAAATCCACCGCAGTTGTTGCCAACGGATGCCGCGCACTCGTCTGCGTGGGGTCGGTCACTCGGCAAAGCCTCAAATGAGCCGTATTAATAAATTCTCTGCCGCACGCTGCTCCTCTAACGACACCCAAAAGTTATTTACCGCTCGTCTAATAAAAAGCAGCAGGTCGGCTGTATTAAACAGCCGCTCGCTGTAATCTGTCTATCGCTGTCCAGCTGTGTCTGAATGGCCTCACTGTGACGTGGAATATCCATTCAACCTTGTCCGCTTTTATTCCGTCTGTCTACGTCTCCTTCACTTTGAGCCTTTTGAACTGAGAGTTGTGATTGTGCTTTTCAGAACAATGAAATTCAGAGTGCAACTCCACTTGGGCACACAAAATAAAAATAAAAAAGTACACAGTAAGATACAGTAATTTAAAGTCCGCCTGCTCAACGTCTTTCCCCTCCAGGTGACCTTCAAGCCGGACCTGTCCACGGCCGAGGTGCACGACGAGAACATCAAAGGGCCTCTGAAGGTAAGACAGGAAGTCGCAGTGGGCCGCAGACATCGCCATCAATTAGCCGCTCGTTACTTTTGCCGTCCGTCTGCTTCGGCTCCGGCCGCGCGGGAGGAAGCCGATAAATGATCGGCTTTGCAATTAAATTTTGAATGAGTGGCGTGTGTGGCCCCAGTACCTCGGAGCGCCTCGGCGGGTTCACCATTTAGCCGGCGTTACCGGGACGCGAGGTAATAACGCGCCGTGTTGTTGGTTCCCGCAGGTGGGCGCCGTCGTGGAGGTGAAGAATCAGGACGGAGTCTACCAGGAGGCCACGATCAATAAGCTGACCGATGCCAGTATATATACTGTTGGTATGTTTAGAAACACAACCCTCTGCTTCCGTCTGCACTCCGCTGCACTCTTCATGTCTGTGTACGCTGAGCCTTCAAAGGGAGGGCTTCACTTTTTCCAAAGTGTCCTGTTAAAAAAAAAAAAAAAATATTCCAAGAGCCGTCTTCACTTGATTGCTCAGAGAAGGTAAAGAGTCACGTGATCTCTCGCTGTGAAACGTTTGCTCAATCTGTCGCCATTCCAACCCAGTTTTTCAGCAATGAAGTGAAATTCAGAGACACAAAAAAATCAAACTGAAAAACAAGTTTTCCTCTCTGAAGCTCCTCAGTTTGCTTGAAGCAGAAAAACGTTGATCTGATCCTTTGCTGCGTGCGCTAAATATACAAATACAAGTTTTTGAGAGAGCGGGAATAATTTTCTTCAAGACGGCAAGCGCAAAAAAAATAAATAATAAATAAATAAATAAATAAACAGTTTGTGTTTTTGAATAATCCCAAGCTCGGAGAGCTGCTCAGATCTGAGGTCTCCCGGCAGCTGCTCATCACTTAAGAGAGCCCACAGGGGGTTTTCTTTATCTGGAAGTGCTTGTCGTGGCCCATTTTCCTTCTTTTCATTCATGAACGCGAAAAAACAAAAACATCAGGCATGAAGATTTGAAGAGTGGAAATCTGAAATTAAAAGCCCAGTGCTCTGGCTTTAACCTCTAACCTCCCACATGTTTATTATTTTATTTTGAAGGATGACGATCAAATGATCTGTACGCAGGCCAAGTTTTTATTTTCTCATTCCTTTCGCTGCTTGGAGCTTCAGCGCTGACCGCTAAAAGAGCATTTCTCTCTCTCTCTCTCTCTCTCTCTCTCTCTCTCTCTCTCTCTCTCTCTCTCTCTCTCTCTCTCTCTCTTTGTGAAAACATCATTCGTTTTTAACACGTCACGAATGAAACAGACGTGCTTGTCAGCGTCCTCACACTTTTCTGCGTCTCGTCTGCAGTGTTCGACGACGGCGACGAGAAGACCCTGAGGCGTTCCTCCCTCTGCCTGAAGGGGGCGCGCCACTTTGCAGAGAGCGAAGTGAGTATCCCCTCCCAACCTCGTCTCGCGAAGTTCATTTCAAGCTCCTTCCTCATTAGACTGTAATTTTCCCTCCCTGGAAAACTCGAGATAATTTGCTCGCCTTGCATCCCGCCGCCTCCAAAAAAAAACACTCTGACCCCTGCGTGCGACTTGTCTTCCCTGTGCAGACGCTCGACAGACTCCCGCTCACCAACCCCGAGCACTTCGGGACGCCCGTCATCGGCAAGAAGGGCAACCGCGGCCGACGATCAAACCCCATGTGAGTACCCCCGCCTCGCCTGGCCTGGCCTGGCCCCTCCCCCGCCCGCCTCCGTCTCCTTGTGCTCGCCTTGGCTCGCTTCCAACTCCATGCACCAGAGCTGCGTGGAACGCGTCCTCTGCGCCGATCCGCAGCCTTCAGCGACAGGCTCCCCGCCACTCCATTCTCCACTGGAATGAAAGATTTACTCCCGTCGTCATCATCATCAGACTTCTCCCTCCTCCGCTCCCCACCTCCCCCAGACTCCCGAGGCCTGGAGGAGAAGAGCCCGCCAGCCCCCCCGACGGCTGTTTTATCACGCCGCGCTGCATAGGCCATGTCAGCGTGTTCAATAACACCGCCCTATATCATCCGCCCACCCCTCCGCTCGCCTTGACACTAATATTCCAGGGGGTGTCTTATTTTTATTTTTATTTTTTGTTCTATATTACTACACCTGGCTGACTGCTGGGCTCCCCCCGCCCCCCGCTAGAAAGACAAGCCTCTGCTCCGTAATCGCCTTTTTCTACACCTCCCTCGCATTGAGAGAAATGTCAATATTAGGCGGAAAATTGCCGCTGCATTGACTTTGCTGGAACCGAGTGGACAGTCGCTGCGTTTGCCCCTTAAATTACCCAGAATGACAACAGTGCAGGGACTGACATTAAGCTGCTGTGTAGTTTTTTCACAATTCCAAAAGTGACTGATGGGATCCTCCCTTAAAAGCAGCTAAAGAGGAGTGAGAAAGCAGCGCTGGGGCCGGTCGACGCGGATGCTGCAGTATGAGCAGACCTCAGTGCCATTTCCTTAAGTTAAAAGAGCAAAAAGCAGCATGTTGGGCTTTTCTTGGCACACAACATGTTTTTGCTTTTCTCCAGCTGGGTTTTTTTTTTTTTTTAAAGAGTTTAAGTCAAAGAGCAAGGCGCATAGCAGCGCAGTCTGGAACTCCTGGCTCAGTTTTCAGTCAATGGTTTGATTGGTCTGCTTCAGTTGTGAACGTCAGTAGGGTAATGTCACTCCTTCTAGACTCTACCATGGTCAAGCCAGATTATCTAGAAAGTTTTAGGTATGTTCAATCATTTCAAATTAAAAAGGCCCCGATGATGAATAACTGAGCTTTTCAACTCACTATTGCTGACACGCAAGTAATGATAACTTGCATATCTATGTCACGAGATGAGTTGATTGTCGTAGTGACGCGTTGGCAGACTTTCTTCTTTCTTTTTTTTTTTTTAATGTGGACGAGCCATCACTGCATGTGAGCTAGTAGCCATCTTCCCCGCTAGCTAGCACTAAGAGTGAGCGGCTGACCAATCACAAGGGAGTGAGATTGGATGGAGCAGGTAGGGGAGGGGGGGGGAAGAGAGCCATCAGAGCCTTTTCAGACTGAGTGAGAGAACGCTTGTGTTGATTTGTGTTTGTTTTTTGAACAAACGAACCTTGTGTATCATTAGAAGTTGAACCACAAAATATATATGGCTATATTAAGACCCCTCTGATGCCTAATCCATGTTCATTCAGTGCAAAGTTTGTTCTCTTTCTGCACATCTTGAGAACTTGCATTCTCTTATTGTTCCTTTAAGAGCTGCAGCCTTGTATTCATTAATATTGATGTGATTTATTCTTCTGTTTTAACCTCTCCGTGGTGTCTGGCCAAGCGGAGCAGAAAATCGGCCCGTCTTTATTTTGAGATTTCAACAAATCGTCTAAAAGTTGCCGAAGCGTAACATTTCCGGGGAAGCGTTAGAAAGTTGGTGTGGAGTCACATGGCAAGGAAGGATGTGTTGTCTTAAAACTTTTCCAAACACAACAAGTCAACACAGTGACTGAACTCAGGCCGTGAGCTCTCACCCGGCCAGGAGTTGCAGTTGCTAATACCGTAAGTGGCCTCATTAAGCATCCAAAGCATTCCGCACACACTCCTCCAGTCGCAGTGGAGTGAGGTGCAGTGTGAGGTGCAGTGTGAGGTGCAGACCTGCAGACCTGCAGACCTGCAGCTGCTCTGATGAGACTTGGCGTCGGCCCTCACGCGAAGAGCGCCATCTGCTTTTTCTTACTCATGCATAACTCATAGACCCGAGAGGCGCGCTGCCTCTCTCATCCTACACGAAGAGCAAACGTGTGTGCGTTTGTTTTTGGTTTTTTTGTTTTTTCATCCTGATTTATCAAATCTCTCCCTCAAAAGTACGCAAAAACGTTTATCGCTACAATCCTAATTATACAAGGAGCCAACACTTTCCTTCTATAAATTACTGTTGCTTCTTCATTAGCCGACTTTGATTAACAGCTGCTGGTGAAGCTGCCGCAACAGCAGCAGCAGCAGCAGCAGCAGCAGCAGCAGCAGCCAAATTTACCGCTTTTGAGTCGTGCCTGCGCGCGCTTCTGCGTTTTATGCGGAGCGGCTCTGGGGAAAAGCCCGGCGATGCGTAAAAACCGGACGGGGAGACGTGTTCACTTGCCGGATCGCTCGGAGACACGGCCGCCCGTCTGCCGGTCACAGCCGCGCCGTCGGCCCCAGCGTTGAGACGATTGTCAGACGGCCGAGGCCGAGCCCGTTCCCTCCGTAACGCCGATCCCCCTCGCCTGAGCTCCTCAGCCCAGCGTCTGTCTTGTTACGGATTGCGACTTCCGGGGCCTTTTGAAGTTTTCTGGCTGAGCTGCGCGAGAGTCAGCGGTGCTATTTTTTTGCTTTTTAATAACTTGTTTATAAATACATGAGTGTCATGGATTTGATGGAAGATGCCGGTGAAGTGCTTTGAGCAGGAGGGTTTGTTTTCTCATGGCAGTGTTTTATATATAGAAATGGAAATAAAGGCGGCATCCTTCTTTTTCTAAAAGTCAATCCCAGATGTCTTGTACTTGTGTTTTTTTTCTTTTCTTTTCTTTTTTAAGAATTAGAAGCATTGCATCAATGCTAGCTCAGAATTTGCACTATTGCCATGCTGTCTTCAATCAGTGTCTTTTTCAAATCAAAGCGTTTCATAACAAGGATCAAACACTAGCAAAGTGTCTGCATGAATGACCGAAATAAAACTTCAAACATTTAGATTTCAAGCTTCACGTCCACTTTGCATCCATGTGTTCGTGGACACAACCAGAAAATAATGAATGAGAAAGCTGCACCTTGCAACGCCTTGGTTGAGTAACCTGATTTTTTTTTTCCCCCTTCCAATCCGCAGTCCGGAGGAGGAGCTGTCATCGTCCTCCAGCGAAGAAGAGGAGAGCGACCAGCGGCAGAATGAGGACCTGTTTGGCAAAGTGGTGTGCGTGGAGGGGGTCTCGGCCGGGGACAAGAAGAAGGGCTCGTGGTACCCAGCACTGGTGAGCTCCCGTTGGCAGACAGGTGGCGCTGCTGCTGCTCCTCCACTCACAACACTGTGCCGTCACACATGCAGCTTGTGTAACTCGCCCCCCCCCCACCTCGTCGGCCAGGTTATGTCACTGACTTCACTCTCAGCCTGTTCATCGTTACAACAGCGAGCCTTCAGAGCAGAACCTCCACCTTTGATTCAGGAGGAAACTCACTGCGTGTGTTCTGATATTTTCCGGCCCATTTCCCCCCCACGCCGCTCTCAGACTCCTTAACAATTTCAACTGGCTCCCGACGCCGCGGCCGCTAAAGACGTTTGTTTACGTAAGTGGCACAAGCGGAGCGGGTGGGGACTCCTGTCCCTTGAACTGTGCAGTCGGTCGGCCGGCTGGCCAGCCAGCGGGGCTCCACCTCCTCCTCTGTTTGCTGTTCTGGTGGCCGCCGAGGCTCTATGTCGCCACCCTGTGACGGACCCGGGGAGGAGGAGGCTCGTCACGGGGGAAGCCCGCCGTTGTTTACAGCGAGGCGGGGGGGGGGGGGGGGGCGCAAGGGGCAACATATGGCAAAGGGAGGGAGCGCAGCTGCAACGCAAAAACGCTTTGTGCTCGGCAAATATGAGTCACGCCGCTCAAGTGAAAGCATCCACCCCTGCTAATGTGTGCGTACTGTATGTGTGTAGACTGTGTGTGTGTGTGTGTGTGTGTGTGTGTGTGTGTGTGTGTGTGTGTGTGTGTGTGTGTGTGTGTGTGTGTGTGTGTGTGTGTGTGTGTGTTGTTTATACAAAGGAAGCCCGGGCCAGCGGAGTCCGGGTGGAAATGAAATCTCCATAACAGCAGCAGCAGCGCTGCCTGATTCTGGGTTCGACCCCTGGCATTGAAATAAGTCCCCACCGCCGCTGCTGCTGCTGCTGCTGCTGCTGCTGCACCTCCCAGCTCCAGTCAGCAGCTGCTGTCTGCAGAGTGCCCCCCCCCCCCCCCCCCGTCCTCCCCTATACCACCACCACCACCACCCACCCCGAGGCTTTTATCTGCACTCGCTCCTCGTCCTCCTCGTCTTGCCGCGTGTTGTAATCGCATATTTTCTAATTAATCCGCGCGGCCTTCGTGCGTGAAGTGCATCAGTCTGTTGACTCTCGACGCTTTCGCCTTGTCTTTAATGTTGTTCTCTCTTTCTCTCCCCCTCTGTCTATCTCCTTTCCCCTCCCTCTCTCCCTCTCTCTCTCTCTCTCTCTCTCTCACACTCACACACACACGCCGTCACCTCGCCTGAACTCTGCGCCGCCGCCTCTTATTTGGGTGCAACAAGGTCATCTCCCCCGACTGCCACGAAGATGCCACCATGAAGAAGGACAACATCTTCGTCCGCTCCTTCAAAGATGGAAAATTGTGAGTCTGAAGAGCCCCGTCTGCGCCAGCATGTCAACATTGGCATAATATCTCGTCAGCTTTTTTTTTTTTTCCTTCCTCATCTTCTTCCTTTTCGGGAGTCGACGCATAAATTAGAATTCCGAAACCACGAGGCATAAAGTTTAATTCACATTAAGTGGAAATGGGGTAATCTGTAGAGAAGCTTTGCTGATAAGCAAATGACTAATTCTGTGAGTAAATCCACTAATTATTTAGTTCTGCTGCCAAGAGGAGCACAAACTGTATTAGGTTACAACCTTTTTCTCTTTTAGGCTTTTAGGCTTTGTTTGTAGTGCTTAAAGTATGAGACAGATTCCTGTATTGTGCCGTTGTTCTTCTTCCATTTCCTTTGCTTTCTGCTCTCGACAGCCGCGACTCGCAGCTGCAGATTTCGCCGTCTTTCCTGAAAGCATCCTGCTTGCTCGGCAGCGTGCGAGCCTGTGTTGTCTTGTTTTGTCCTGAGGCTGTGAATCGAGGCGAAGGCGGCCCAACTTCCCCGCCTCTGGCTCGCCCTCGGCGCCCAAACTATGCCGCCAGACTTGTTTTGCCGTTTTGGTGAAAAATAATAAGGCCTGTCAGGATCCGGCGCTAGGCTGCCGGTTCTGCGCCGGCGTTCTCCGTCCGCGTAGGTGTTAAGTCAAGTAGAGCACCTCACGTCGATGGACCCGCCGCCGCTAGCTGCCAGTCAGTCTGGAGTCTTGGAATGAGGGAATCCCCCCACCCCCACCCCCACCCCGCAACCTCCCGATCTGCATGTTGGTGGAACTGTTATCGCCGCGGCTGCTTGCCAGTCGTCAGGGGACCCACGTGGGTGCCGAGAGGGATGAGATAAGACGACATATTGAAGAACTGGAAGTGGTTAGTTTGTCAAGGATCCACAAGTCCTGTGATGTGGAGGGAAACTGCACCAGAGGAGCTTGTGCCTCCGTTTCGTTGCAGTGCAGGTGTCACCAACCTGTTTGAACCCGAGAGCTCCTCCATGGCCACTCTGAAGACTGCGTGACTTCATGAGACATGTGAAGGGCAACCTGTTTGCTACTCTTCAGAAATAACTTTTTTTTTCAGTTAGCCTTCAGTTATATATTATTACTATTACTATATCCACGATCCACGTGAAGACAATGATCATGGTAATGAGTTCTCAATAATGTCTCAACTAGGTTGGATAAAACTGAATCTTACACGCAGCTCAACCAGTTGTGCTCCTCATGTGGTCCTTAGGGGGCCCGCAGGCACCATGTTGGTGCCCCCTGTTGAAGTGCATCTGCAGTTTGATGCCATGTTGGTGCCCCCTGTTGAAGTGCATCTGCAGTTTGATGCCATGTTGGTGCCCCCTGTTGAAGTGCATCTGCAGTTTGATGCCATGTTGGTGACCCCTGTTGAAGTGCATCTGCAGTTTGATGCCATGTTGGTGATCCCTGTTGAAGTGCATCTGCAGTTTGACGTGACGAAGTGACCAAAGAATTCCAGAAATCTGCAGCTCCTAATGACAGTTTTCATTGAGTCTCGCTTGCGTTCCCCTCCTGACGACGCGACATCGCTGAAATGCTTCAAGTGAACCGTTTACTGTGCGCAGTGAAGCGCATGGGCCGGGTCGGCAGTCCGATCCACGGAAGGTCTCCCCTCGTTCAAACCAAGGGCGCAGCACCCGGTAGAAGCGTCTCTGCGCTGGTGATTTGTGTTGTGGGGGTAGTGAACATTAACCGCGTAAATCACCACAAAGATCTTGCAGTGTGTGGAAATAGCAGAGTCGCACCGCACCACGTGGCTCAGCACCGTCTCCGGTTCCCTTTCCTTCCTCATTTTGCTGCTTTCCTGCACAGACAGGCGCTGGTCTCATTGTGCTTCTAACTCGATGCTTCCTCTGGGCTTTGTTCTTTACATGAGGGGGTCACGTCCACCAGCAGTGTGACCTCTCTGGCACACTCGCAGTCAGCGTGTTCACTTGTCCTCTGGGCAGTTATTGTTGTTAACGTGTCCATCAAAGGTTATTATAAAACACAGTGGTTTTGGAGAACCAGTTTTTATTGTTGTTGAGATTAAACAAGGTTGAGGACGGTGTCCCCCCCCCCACCCCCCGACTCCCCCCGCCTTTCACTCAGTTGTTCTTGTCGTGCTAAACACAGACAAGGAAGTCGTATTGGTTCATGACCAACAACCTGTTCGCTGAGCTTATTGCACTCAAACAGCAGCAACAGATTCATTGCTTTGTTTTGCACTAACGCAGCTCTCAGGTGCCGGAACCATGAAATATTAGACCATATTTAATGTGCTGCTTTTTTGTACGTCTAATTTTCAAAACGGCCGTAAGTGTTTTCTGCCATCGTTCAGAAGAAATTAAAACTCAGTGCCATTGTTTGTGCCTGCAGATGAGCATTTCTCTCAACTCGTTCACAATCAAATAAGAAAATAATCTTCAGCTTACTCTAGAAAATGTTGCATTAATTGTAGCTCTGGTGTTATTAGATAAACACTGTACACGGTTATATTCCGCTGTCAAGTTGGATGATCCACAGTCAAATATGTTTTGCAGTTGAATGTTTTAGCCTTTAAACATTCAGTCTTTAACTTGTGCTGAGAAGAATAATCTGTGCGTCGGTTCACTTACCATTGTTTTTGTTGTTGTACTGAGTTTCAACTGCTATCCAGTGTTGTTGGGATTACTCTGTAAAAGTAACCCAACTACTGATTACTGATTACTCCTTAAAAAGTAATCAAATTATTAATTCTAATCGTTTTACTAATTTGTTTCATAAGTAATCAATTACTTTAATTAAAAAAAAGATAAAGTGACAGTTGCTCAGTGCTTTGATATGAACTTCATTAAAGTGCAAATTTTGCAATTACAAATATTGCCTCTGTCCTTTTAACATGAATGAACGTTTGCTCTCTGAACACAAACTGCACATTCCACAGAACAAACTCGTGCACAGCACTGGCGCCTCTTGCACAGCCCACATTGTTGAAAGAATTAGTAGCACAGTATTTACAAGATCTATGCTGTGCAGAGTTCTGCTGACTTATTTGTAAACATGGCTTTTATGAGGTTTTACAATTTATGAGGTTCGACGTGGATGTTTTCAAAGTTGTCTGCAATGTTGTTGTTTTTTTTGGGATATTTTTCTAAATTTCAGACATTTTGTGGATAATAAGGCATTTTTAGCCCGCAAAATATTTTTGGAAAAGTAATGGAATCGTTACTTGACACAGTAATTATGATATAATTACCTGTTTTGCCACAGTAATCCCCCTTTATTACTCGATTACCCAAAAAGTAGTTTAATGACAGTAGTGGATTACTGAGTAATAGATTACTGGCCAACACTGGTTGCTATCAAATATTTAACATATGTGCACAGGCACGTGGTGGGTGGATAAATACCACCCTAATAACTGGCAGGTTTCAGAGTGAAATGAAACCAGGGTGTGAGGAGCCACTTGAGGAGAAATGGAAGTGTTTGGTTGAGCAATCCTCCCCTCTGGCAGTCTGGCCGAGGGCTGTGGCTGTTTCCACTTTACGAGCTCCGCCGATCGTCCTCTATTCTTGCCAGATCGCCAGCACTTAGTCCGGCAGCTGGAGAGGCTGCAGGAAAGTTGGCCGGCGACCGACTGTTGTCTGCTGGGGATCTCTTTTTCTTTTTTTTTTTTCCTCTTAAACCCCTGCCGAGCGGCGGCTCCCCTGCTCTCAGAGGCTGTTTCATTGACTCACAGCTCCTGCTTTTGTTTTGGCAGATCAGATGTTCTTTTGCTCGTATTTGTTCTAAGAGCCAGACTGTAATTCTCTGTGTGTACTCTGGAATGCAGCACGTGAGATAATGAGACGGTGTGTTTTTTGCATGAGATAATGAGACTCTGTGTTTATTTTTTTGCAGTTGCACGGTGCTGCGGAAGGACGTGCGGGAGATTAACAGCGATTGCCCTCCGAAAGCAGACGCGGGCCTCAAACCAGGTGGGACTCGGCGGGGGGGTTCGTCTATGAAGAAGTAAAATGTTGCAGAATATCTGAACAGCTCCCCGACTGTTGACTGGCTCCGAACGTCTGTGGGCTGGCCTGTGTTGTGACAGAAAACACAGATCAGGCTGCGGCTAGACGGCGAAGAAAAGGGGAAGTTTTTGTTTTTGCTCCTCAGAATGCAGCAGCAGCAGCAGACGACAAGCTCCTGTCACTGCCGAGTCTATTTTTATTTGAAGTCCTCACCAGGCTTTTTATATAGTGCCCCCATTTTTTTCTTCTCCTCTGCTTGCAGAGGCCCCGACTCTTTCATAATTACAGTTTTGGAAACCGTTGTATGTTGGCGTTGGCGTTCACAGGTGGTTGACTAACAACTGTGATGTTTCCCTGCGTGGCCAAAAAAAAAAAAGGCCAGAAAACGAGCATCTGCCAGGGTGGCGAGAGGCTTCTGAAGCCCACCTGTGACTTTGTGGCTGAATGCCTCTGCTCGCCTCTGCGCCACCGGCGCCGCATACGGATTCTCCTGCTTAATGTCTCTCACATGTTGAGCTGTATGATAAGATGTGAAGAAAATCCTGTGCAGATGTTGGACATTGACATTACAGAATGTCAGTCGTGGGATTTTCTTTTTTCTTTTTTGCCTGAATATGCCTGACATATGCATCTTCGCTTCATATCCTGCAAACCACGTGTGAGGCTTAACGTATGCAATTTAAATGAAGAATATTGCTTCTGCTGTTTTGTTTTGTTTTTTTTGTTTGTTTGTTTTTTTTGTCCAAGATGTAAAAATCGACAGCTGAGAAATTTTTCAAGGGGTTGTATCATGAAAAGTTAAATTTTGCTTTAATGAAATGCCAACTAACGCAGCAAATCTGGATGTTCTGATTTTCTTCGACTTTCTACATCACAAGTCGACACGACTATCATAGTAAAAGCCTCTGCAGAGCCAGTCGACATCTTCCCTGTTAGCTAGCGCTAGCGGTGAGCAGGCCAATGACAAGGAGCGAGCTACTCCATGGCAGAAGAGAGACAAAATTCAGCCTCAGTGAGGGAAACACTTGTTTTTAAGGCCTGTTCATCTCAAACTAGGACTTTTTTTTTTTTGACCAAACAACAAACTAGACCACTAACTAAACCTAGACCAGCAGAATTAATATATTAATTCTGGAAATAGCCACAATAGGGCCCCTTTAAAATGTATACATGAAGTCAGGTTGGCAACATACTTTAAAGCTACAAATTCCCCCACCAGACTCTGTTGAAAATCTAATGATTCACATACTCTCAAAGGTGCTTATTAAGAGTCGCATCTGAACTGATGCGCGGCTAACAGCCATATGGGTTGTTAGCGACCACCAACTACTGTTGGGAGTGCACCACCAAAATTAATTTATTATTAAATCTGGGTATGGCCATAATAGAGCCCCCGTTTAATGCCATATTGGCGTTCCAAGTTGCACCAGGTTGTTTCTCTTTCTGCAAATCCTGGGAGCTTGCGTTCTCTCCGTCAGGACGATGAAGAGCCGCGGTGTGCACTCATTGATATGCGCAATATCGCTCTGTGCTTTGCTTCAGCGCTGGACGCAGCCGTGGAGTTCCAGCGGCAGTTTGTGGTGCCGAGCGCTTGGAAGACGGAAGTGAAAGAAGAGAGCTCCAGCAGCGAGGACGACGACGACGACGACGAGGAAGAGCAGGAAGAGGACGCCAGCGGAGGGGAGGAGGAGGTAGAGGAAGAGGAGCTCGCTCGTCTCCACCACTACCTTGAAGCAAAGCGTCGCTTTCATATATAAATATATATATGTTTTTTTTCCTTCTTCTTCTTGTTTCCTGTCCACAGGAGGAAGTGGAGCCGTTCCCAGAGGAGCGGGAGAACTTTCTGCAGCAGCTGTACAAGTTCATGGAAGACCGAGGTGAGGAGAACAGTCGTGCGCTGCTTTGCAGCAACGCACACATTTAGCGCACTGCCATCGAAACGCAAGCACTGCTTATCTCCATCTGTCACCACATGTACTGTAATGAGTTTAGGCAGACATGGCCTATTGTGTAGTTCATTTTGCACAGCATATCAGCATTATTTTTTTTTTAATTAGCACGTCTGTAAGTCTCCATGTAAATGTGTCAATATTTTCAGCTTTCCGGCATTTGAATTAAACGCAAAGAAACAATATTAGACTAAAGTACCACTATTGCTAGCTATTCATGAACTGGAATAGATTGCAGAATACTTATTGGGCAGTTTTTATTCATAGATATGGTCTGTAACAGTGGGTTTTATTTTAGCAAAAAAAAAACAAAAAAACAACTGAGCGTCTCAACTGAGCCTTCTTTCTCGTCCTCAGGAACCCCCATCAACAAACGGCCCGTCCTCGGCTACAGGAACCTCAACCTGTTCAAGCTCTACAGGCTGGTGCACAAACTCGGAGGATTTGACAATGTGAGTGTTCCCCCCCCCCCACCCCCTTGAGACGGAAAGGAAACTGCACTTGGACTCGCTGGTCTCATGCGATGCCTCTTCTTCTCTCCCGTGTTTGGCAGATCGAAAGCGGCTCCGTTTGGAAGCAGGTCTACCAGGATCTCGGCATCCCGGTGCTGAACTCAGCCGCCGGCTACAATGTCAAATGTGCTTACCGCAAGTAAGTTGCCGGATGCTGCCTCCACAGCTCCTCCGAGCCGAGAATTTTTTTTCCCGTCACGTCTAATTTGCAGTTTGCAGTCTGTTCGGTGAGTTCATTGCGATTTTTACCAGCGCCAGGTGTTTTGAACATTCTTTTTTTTTTTTCCCCTCTCCTCTGCCAGGTACTTGTACGGATTTGAGGAGTACTGCACCTCCACTGCCATCACCTTCAGGATGGACCTCCCTCTCAAGCAGGCTCCGAAGGGGGAGGTGAAGCCCGAGGCGGGAGCAGCGAGACCAGCTGCCGCGGCCACCGACGCCGAGGAGCGGACGGGCCCGCCGGACGGAGAGCCTCGCAGCGCGCAGGCCGCCGTCTGCAAGGTGCGTCCCGCCTCACGCCGTCTCAGATCCGAGGGTACACAGGGTCGTGGAAAACCCACGTCAGGGAATTTGCACATGCTATTTTCCAGGCCTGAAAGAAAAAGTCCTGGAATTTTGTAACATCATGGAAAGTTTTTGGAAAGTCGTGAAATTTGACCGTCGGGCTTATCAACCAGCAGAATTAGTTTGTTTTTCTAAGCCTAAAGGTCCTTAAACACCAGGAGCGAATTTGCTTCTTAAAAAGAAAGAAAGAAAAAAAACTCATCAAGTCAGTGCAACCTCACACAAGGGCAGCGGATTTTCGCAGAGCAAAAATGCGGCCGTTATTTTTCCGCTCTTGTGTTGAAGTATTTGTGGAGGCAGAAATGCGAATCTCTTCCTCTGCAAACGTGGAGCCAGTTGATGGAGCAGTGGTTCAAATTGTCCGACGGACAATCTAAAGTACTGGCAAAATTTCACTGGGCCAAATTTGAACTTCTGGATCGTCATGTAGAACTCACCCATCTCCTCTTATTTTGGCTGTGACTTGTAAAAGCCGTGGTGTAGAAGGCGGCGGTTCATTTTACGCACATACAACAAAACTTCTCGGTCACCACACTTTAAAAAAAAAAAAAATCACATCTTTTATTCTTTCGTTGAAATCTGCTCCAAAAAGCTTTCTTTATTTATATATAATTATAAGCACATCCAAAGACAAAAAAACTGTTTGTAACCACAGATTCTTAACCAAACATTTAGTAGAAAACATTTGCATTTTCGCGTCGCTTATTCACTTTGCTCCGCCTATTGCCTGGTGCGTAAGGACCTTAACATATACTATGCGTTGAACAAATGAACCCTAGCCGACTAGCTCCGCCTGCTCTCACCTGCAGTTATCTTTATGTATTGTTATAAGTATGTAATAATGTGTTGCTTCAAGCAGTTGTTGTTAGGGCTGCACCAATACCACTTTTTTTACAGAACGACCAGAGTGCGAGTACTTGCATTTCACTACATACCAATACCAAGTACTTACTAACGCCATTACACATTTGCACAGATGTTCCGTTATCTGAACATTGAATATTCCTCAGCACGTCTCTGGAACATGGGGCGACTGTCACAAGTTTCACTGCAGTACAAACACAAATTTAACAATAATTGTCACATACGTGCATATACAACTGGTATCAGTGTCATGGTATCGGCACGTATTTCGCGAGTATGAATTGAGTACTCAACCCTGGGTATCAATGACGATACCCGATACTGGTATCTGTATCGGTGCATCGTGGAGAACTTCTGGAAATGAGTTGGGATTCCCTTGCGCTTGGTACCACCCCTTTCTCCTTGAACCCATCCTGTCGTAATCAAAGCGTTCCCCTCCCGCAGGAGGAGAAGCCCAATTCGGCCCGCATCAAACCGGAGCCCGAGTCGTCGAAAGGCGACGGCAGGGACGGCAGAGCCGAGGACGAGGGTCAAGTCAAGGGTGACGCCGACGAGGGGTCGTCGACGGCGGCCCCGAGGGCGGAGGCCGTGAAGCAGGAGCGCGATGACGAGGAAGAGGAGGAGGAGGAGGAGGAGGAGGAGGAGGAGGAGCAGGACAGCAAGGACATCTCTGGGTAGGTGGTCCCAAACCTTGGTCCCTCCACCAGGGTGTGGCGCCGAAGGGATCCTCACGGGCTCCGCGCCGGGGCCGCATTTGCTTTCAAGGCGGGAGAATGTTTTTTGCAAAAAAAAAAAAAAAAAAAAAGAAAAGGAAAAAACCCTCGCCAGCCAGTTGTAAATAATGTGAGGCATCCGTTCTCCTTGGTGGCAGCGGAACCAAGGGGACCCCCGTTGACCTTAGCGACACTAATCCCCCCCCCACTCCCCCTCTCCTCCCCAGTGTTCCCAGAACCGGCCCTCCTCCCGCCGTCTCTCCTAACCAAGCTCCTACCCACTGCCCTCTGTGCTATTTTTACTCCCCGCGGCTTAGTCGGCATCAGCTGGCAGAGACGTCTCAGAGCACCGCAGCGCCTGACTGCTACCTTTCACCTAGCGCCTCATGCTGCGCTCCTCCTCCTCTTCCTCCTCCTCTTCTTCTCTCTTTCTGGCTGGGATTGTGTGACCGCGGCGGCAGGCGTTTCTCAATGAGCAACAGAAAGCAGCAGCATGGCTGAGCTTGTATCAATTTCTTACTTTTCTCCCTTTTTTTTTTTTTGGCTTTTTTTCCTCCCCCCTCCACCCCCCCACGTCGGCCCCAGCTTTCGTAAATGTTTCATGCGTGAATGTGTTGTCACTGATGCGTTTTGCACACCGGAGTCAAGATTGTGTCTCTGAGGCAACTAGAGCGACACATGGCTTTCATGCAGTCTGACAGATCTGCGGTTTTGGTTGGAATTAGAAGCTGCTTCACTTGTTGTTCCCGGGCCGGAGCGTGAAAATCAGTGCCTTTTTGTCAGGATTGTAATTGGTTGAACCTCAAGCTGCCACCCGTGTTAAGCAGGCGCCGTCTCCCGGGTGTTGAATGGTGAGACGAGAGTTGCTGCGTTTCTCTTTGTGTCTGGTGGGGAGAGAAGGATCCCAAACTGAAGGGATGCTGTAATCAAACTAATGTCTCTCTCTCTCTCTCTCTCTCTCTCTCTCTCTCTCTCTCTCTCTCTCTCTCTCTCTCTCTGCGTTTCATTCACGCTGATAGCTGCTAATCTGGACTTCCTGCCAACCAAGCGGGGGGGGGGGTTCTGATCCTTTGGTTTTTGTCAGGGTCTAATAGTCTTGCAGACGAGTGTTGACAGATTCTCTGACAGGCTGATTCGCTTGGATTATTAAAAGCCTTCCTATTGTTTACAGCTCATAATGTGTATCAGACGTGAGGTGTATGTGGGTCACATTCATTTCCAGCAGCTGAAAACACTTTGGTGTTGAGAGTTTGTTTCTTTGTTTCTTTGTTTGTTTGTTTTTTTAATTAATGAGAAGCGTTAATTAAACCAATAGACTGTGGTTCTACACAGATTGTTTATTACATGCCTGAGCGCTCACTGCTACACTTTGTCCTACCTTTTTAAAGCCGAGTTGAGCTTCCTGACAATCTGGACTCGTTGCCTCAGTGAATTCAACGGGAGGCTGAATTTCAGCTGTGCTTGTGTTGCCACGTGATGATAATAATGAGCAAATGCCCTAAGTGCTACAAGATGAAAATCATTCTAAACCAAATATATTTTCCATTTTAATAAAAAAACAAACAAAAAAAACCCCCAAATATTGTCTGAATTTCAAATCCTTCCACTCACTTTACCTGCCGCCGTTTAAAGGCCACATGTTGTCTAAAGTTCTCTTTACCATTGTTTTTCCTACTATGCGTCTGTAGCCTAACTTCAGCAATGATAAGTGCACTTTTTGCTTTTGGAAACAAGCCTCAGGCACTTTGTGATGTCATTAAGGGTACTTTTACAACACAATGCATCAATTTTAGCAGCAAGGCTGTAAACAGAGGGCTAATTATGCTACTTTTGCATAGCTGATAATTTGATTCTGCTTGACTGGTGTCTCTGAAAATGATATCATTTGGGATTTTTAACCGTTAACTTTGTTCAGCTGTAAATTTGCTATCTATCAGTATTTGATAGCCTTTCTGTGATCAGTTGTGGGGTGGTCTTTGATGGAAAGTCACTTTGCAAAGCCTGCAGCCTCCTGGGCATCACAGGGGCACTTTAGAGGAAATCCATCGGTTCAGCTTCTGAGGCTGCAGAGAGGCTCTCACGCTGGCTGTGGATCGGGAGGGACAAACAGCGGGTGAAGCTTCTTGGACGCAGGCCAGAACTGATCACTCCCTGTCGGGTCGCCGGGGCGAGGAGCGATGAAGTTAAAAGAGCTGAAACCCCTGGTCACCCCAGATACTTTCTCTGGTCATGTGCCCAACAGGAAAGTGTGTAATAAGCAATAATGGATGAATTAAACACTCGCGTTTTCTTAGTTTTTGGAGTTGAGGGCGACGGTCAATGTTCTGTAGTCACGCTGTAGCACAGAGAGGCTTTTTTCATTGTAGTTTGCCGGGAGCAAACCTCTGAGCACCTTGTTATCAGAAGGCCAGTGCTGAGGCTCGTGGCTGATGCGCAAGGGGAAGGGGACGCTTTTGGATCTGGTAGTTTTTCCTCCTCGGGGTGGCGCTGTTGGTCTGGCTTTGAGTTGCTGCTGCGTTGCCTGCCAAGTTGTGCTTTGCCATGCTAACTCGCTCCTGCGGCTCTCACCTCTTAAAAGCCTTTTCGGGGCCCCATCCAGGTGTCACCATCTGACCTGAGTGATCCAAGGCGAAAGATAGGCGGTCGAAGGCAGGCGGGCGGCTGATTGGCTGCCGATTGGCCGCTGTCTTTGATCCTGGCAGCATAAGATACCATTTGATATTTCTTCATTTAATATTAAACAATTAACTCTTAAATCTAGTTCTCTGTTTTTGTCATCTGTCATATTTGTAGAGATTCACTCAAAAATAATAATCATAATGATAAATGGAGACAGTCTTGTTTACAACCTGAACAGACATAAACAAATCATTAGAACAAATCCTCTCAGAATGAATGAAATTAGTATCCTGTGTGTGTGTGTGTGTGTGTGTGTGTGTGTGTGTGTGTGTGTGTGTGTGTGTGTGTGTGTGTGTGTGCGTGTGCGTGTGCGTGTGTGTGTGTGTGTGCTGGGCTTCCGACGCGTCCTCACAGTGTCTTGGGTGTATCGGCGCGCTTGAGCTGCCCACTTAAAATCGGATCACTCAGCTTAGAAGGTGTCCGGGCGTGAGCGGGGCCTGCACTAGCACTTCTGCACCACCAGCGTTCCCTCCAGCTTCAACATCTCCTGACTGTTTCCCACTAGCTCCTCCTTGTGGCTGCTTTGTTTCCCCACAGCGTGTTTGTGTGACTGTGTGTGGACTTTAGGGCTAGGCATTCCCTAACTGTAGCGGTACCTCCCATGAAAGATGATTGATGTTGATGCCATTACAGAATGTTTATGTCACTGAAACACCTGAATGAATTGTTCCTGGACTGGCTTTACTGTAAATGATCTAGTTGTTAAGTCAGCAGTTTTGTGGTGTGGGTTATACATCGGACTAGATAAGCCAGGAAAGGTTGAAAGCTAATGTTTCTCAGCGGGGTCGCGCCCTAACTTGATTAGTGGGTCGGTAGAAGGCAAAAGAGGGTCTGAGTTAATGAGAAGCGCTAGCCGGGCGGGCGGCGAGTCGGGTGGGCGGGCTTCAACTTGGGGGCAGCCTAGGGCCAGGAAGTGCTGAACTGTTTTTCTTGCAGGGATGACAGCAGTCAGGAGGGGGAGGAAGGGGAGGAGTTTGAGTGTTACCCCCCGGGGATGAAGGTGCAGGTGAGGTATGGGCGAGGCCGCAGTCTGAAGACGTACGAAGCCACTGTGAAAGAGGCAGACGTGGAGGGGGGAGAGGTGCTCTACCTGGTGCACTACTGTGGCTGGAATGTCAGGTAAGACAGGACTTGGGGAGAAATCACCTAATGTCTATAATTCACCCTGAAAAGACCAATGCAAAAAAAAAAAAAGAGACAAATTTTCATGACGATTTAGCCCAAAGGGAATCGCCCCCCTAACGTGGGCATCCCCACAGCGGATACGTCCCTCTCTCACAATTCTGCTTCACCTGATCCAGTCCCATGGTCACTACTGATTATGGAGAGCACTGGGCCATCTAGTGGCAGAAACAGAATTGGACTTATTGGCTCGATCACTCCTCAGCTTCCCTCGCTCAAGTTTGCTCCCCCGAAATCCCCTGTCCGTCTGTCCGTCCCACGGCCATCTGTCTCTCAGAAACCTTAAAAGACGGCCTTCAATCCGACCCCCAAACCACCCCCCGCCCCCCCCCACTCCGCCCAACCCAACCGACCAGTGGCGCTAATTTTTTTACATTTCCACTGTCCCAAAAACGTGACGCTTCTTTAACACGAGCTAACCTGACCTGGACCTCTGAAAGGCCCAACCCCAGACGAGCTGCTACACTCACCTCTACCTCTCCACCCGCTACCTCCCTCCCTCCCTCCCTCCCCTCCCCTCCCTCCTGCCAACCCACTCCACCTGCCAGTGGGCCAGGGCTAACGCAGTGTTCAGTAGAGTGTTAGGGCACCATGACACAGAAGGTGAAGCGGTGCAATCGGCTTTTTCCATCATCATCATCATCATCATCATCATCATCGTCCCCGATGTCGTCGCGTGGTCCTCTAGCACTCTATGAAAGGCGGCGGGGGTGGTCCTCGCAGCCGTGTGTGTGTGTGTGTGTGTGTGTGTGTGTGTGTGTGTGTGTGTGTGTGTGTGTGTGTGTGTGTGTGTGTGTGTGTGTGTGTGTGTGCGTGTGATGTGTGAAGCTCCCTCGTGCGACCCCCGCGTAGAGCCCCCGTTCCCCCTTTCCCCCCCCCCCCCCTCCTCGCTACTGTCAAACATGATTTGTGTGGTGGTTGGTTGTTAATACTGCTTCTCTCTTCATTGTTAAAAAAAAAAACAAAAAAACAAAAAAAAAGGTTTGTGTCCTCTCACACGTAACACGGGCTTTTTTTTTCCTCCCTTGGCTGTTTGGTGCTTCTTCTTGTGTGACGGCAACATGTTGGGTGCAGACAGAGAGTGTGTGTTTGTGCGTGTGCGTGTGTGTGTGGTGAAACAGATGTGACTGGGCCTCCCGTCGCCGACCTGATTTGACAAAAGCGTCTCCTCTCTTTTGCCACCCGATTGTCCCCCCCCCCCCCCCCCCCCCCCGCAGATACGACGAGTGGGTCAAAGCCGACAAGATCGTGCGTCCGGCCAACAAGAACGTACAAAAAATAAAGCACCGCAAGAAAATAAAGGTACGACCGCAGGCGGCGGAGGCGGCGCGCACCAAATTTGAAACTTTGAAAGTCGGAGTCTGAAACTTGAAAATGTCCCAACAGAACAAAGCCGAGCGAGAGAGGGAGCGGCAGGAGAGGCTCACCGACCGGGAGGCCAACTCGACCCGCGTCCCCCGCTCCAAATGCGGCCTGAGCCAGGATGTCTTTTCCAAGATGGACGAGGGTGAGGACAAAGGGACTCAGCAGTCTCCAGTCAAGTCTATAGAAATTACTTCTATCCTCAATGGCCTGCAAGGTAGCAACACTCATTATAGCCCCGTAGCCCCTCACGCACACGCACACAGCAGCAGATCAGGAACTGTTTGACTCTGAAGCCGTCGGTTCGCGCCTGGTTGTTGTGACGTTGGAACTAACAAAGATTTTTTTTTTGTTTGTTTGTTTGTTTTTTTGTCCTTCTCCCTGCTCCCCTCACCCCTCAGCTTCCGAGCTGTCCACGGACGACAGCGAGCGCGAGGACGACGGCGGCAGCGAGCACAACGAGCAGGACCACCACGGCTGCAGGCCCGGCGGCCCCAGGAAGGCGCCCGCCGAGCCTCCGGGGGCAGCAGAGCGCTGGCGCTGGGAGAGCAGGGCGCCGCCGCCGCACTCGGAGGGGGGGAAACCCTCCCCGACGTCGGGGAAGAACCAGGAAGCGGCCGGCGCCGAGAACGTCGAGGCGGGGAAGCGAAGGAGCCACGCGGAGTCGGAGGGCGACACGGCGCCGGCCGCCAGGAAGAGGAAATCTGAGGGCGCGGCGGCAGAGCGGACCCCCAAAAGCCAATCCAAAGCCAAGACCAGGAACGCCCGGAATGCCGAGTGGTTGCCCGCAGCCTCTCCCAGGAAGGCGGAGGAGAGGGGGGCGGCGTCCAGCGCCAGCTCTGACGACGATGGCGTTGTAGCGGCGGCGGCCGCCGGGCCGCAGGCCGAGGAGGGCGGTGGCGGCGGCGGCGGCGAGCGGAGCCGCTCCAAAACCAAAGGCACCCCCCCTTCCAAGAAGTACAACGGCGTGAAGGAGAAGAGCAAAGCAGCACGGCAGGCGGCGTTCTGGGAGGTCCCCGAGAAGCGGCCCAAGGTGTCGGGTGGCGGCAGCGGCGGCGGCGGCGGCGGTGGCGAGGACCAGAAGGCGGCGGCGGCGGCGCGGCCGAAGGGCCAGAAGGACGTGTGGTCCAGCATCCAGGCACAGTGGCCCAAGAAGACCCTCAAGGAGCTGTTCTCCGACTCGGACACAGAGGCCGCCAACTCCCCACCGCCCCCGCCGCTGCCCCCCGCCTCCTCCTCGTGCCCGGAGGAGGAGGAGGAGGAGGAGGAGGGCGAGGGGCTGGAGGGGGCGAGGGGCGGGGGGCACCCCGAGGACGAGGAGGCCCCCTCGGAGGGGCCGGCGGAGAGCGACAAGCTGCAGGAGTTCCCCAGCAGCAGCGGCAGCAACTCGGTGCTCAACACGCCGCCCACCACGCCCGAGTCGCCCCCTGCTGGCAGCGGAGGAGGAGGTGGAGGTGCAGGCCGGGGCACCGCGGAGGACTCGTCCCAGCAGCCGCGGCCCTCCCCCCCCCACCCTCACCCTCCCGCGGCACCGGCCGTCGAGCCCGGCCTCCCCTCGGAGCCGGTGGCCGACGCCCTCCTCCCCCTGCCGCCGCCGGCGCCGCTGGGCGCTGCGCGGGAGGAGGCGGCGGGCGGCCGCAGCGAGACGGACAGCAGCACGGTGGAGGTGGAGAGCCTCGGCGGTGAGCTGCAGGAGCTGCTGCCCTCCTCCCGGGACGACGGCGCCGCTTCCCCCTCCAAGGCCTTCGACGTCGGCCTCTCCTGCAGCAGCAGCAGCTGCGGCTGCAGCCACGAGCTGAGCGGCAGCAGCCAGCAGGAGAGCGAGCCCAAGTCCAGAGGTAAGAAAAAATGAATGACAAGAAACCCACTGAAGGGCCTTCTTAGCTTCTTCTTCTTTTTTTTTTTGCATTTTTATTCTTCTTAAAGACGAGAACTCGGAGGATGACCTGCTGAAAGTTCATTTTGCAGTCTGTGTGTTCTCCTCCTCGCGTCTTTGCAGTGTCTGCGAGTCAGAAAAGGCAGAAGGAATCGCAAACTGGCGGAGCCTCAAAGAAACACAAACCAAACCGCAAGAGCCTCGCCGTGCCTCCCAAAAAGAATCAGAAAGCAGGTGAGAAGCTGCTGACACCCTCAGAGTCGTCCAAGAAATAGAAGCGCTCGTCGTCAGCAGTGGTTTCTGTGTCTATATGTGCACCTTTGATGAGCAGTGTGCAGGTGCAGTGTGTAAATTTTTGGCTTGATTTATGATTTTTATATTGGTAAAAGCTGAATATACTGCCCATTCATACATTTAAAAAGTGTATAATCACAGTATAATAAATGTAATTTGGTTTTTCTATTCATCACACATTCGCTGGTGTCAAATACAGTATATCAGAACATACATATA
>NW_027466058.1:5780000-5830000 GCF_046127955.1 Nelusetta ayraudi | reverse complement strand
AAGCCTTTAGTTAATGTTCGTTAAATACTCAATTTAAAATTTGATAGTCACTTGAATATGTTTTTTGGTGTTTTTTTTTAAGTAATAAAACTTTGCTCGGCAAATTTTACGACCTGCGCCATGATATACGTACTTCCGCCCCAACTTCCGTAGCAGCGTGCTAGCTGCTCAGCATGCTGTGTGTGTGAGAGAGAACTTTCAAGCAACATGAGCGCCAGGACGAGCGCGGCGATTGCGGCCGGTGTTTGCGGCGGTTTATTCGTCGCATATTGTATTTATTTCGACAAGAAACGACGCAGCGATCCAGCATTTAAGGAGAAGTTACGAGAACGTAAGTTTGTGAGTTATGATCGTCAGGTCTTTTCAGTTAAATTCACGTGATTGTGACTTCGATGCGTGTATACAACTACCACGTCGTTGTTGAATTTGTTATCAAGTGTCTGGAAAATACAACCTGTAACTATCTGTACTGTAACTCGGAGGCGAATAACCGCTTTATTTTATCCAGTATTGAAGTAGGAAATATTGTGAAGCTAATGCTAAGGCAGCTAGCCACGTGTTGGAAGTTGCTCTCAGGAGCAAACGAGCGACACAGACTGAATAAACTATTTTATCTCGCAGGCAGAAGAAAGAAACATGCTTCCGTGAAAAAGGTTTCCCAGACCAAGGTAGGACAAATTCTGAAAAATTGATTACAGGAGTGTAAGCATGTGCAACTTTTAACACGTGTTCCTTTTTTATTAAACGGTCAAGCTACCCAACCTTCAGGACCCTGAGGCTGTTCAGAAGTTCTTTCTCGACGAAATCCAGCTGGGCGAGGAGTGCCTCGCCAAAGGTTTGTAGTTAGTTCTGTATATATACATATATGTATATGTATTTTTTTTTTTATTATTTTTTTAAAGCAATGTTTTCTTGGAAAATATATAATTAAAATTTTATATTCTCTCTTTCCTAAATTCAGGTGACTTTGACCAAGGTTCCAACCACCTGACCAACGCCATTGCGGTGTGCGGTCAGCCCCAGCAGCTGCTGCAAGTACTGCAGCAGACGCTGCCCGCACCAGTCTTCCAAATGCTTCTCTACAAACTGCCCACCGTCAGCCAGGTGAGGAGGTCTCTCACCTCCATCTTTCTATGCTTTAAGTGCCAGCATCCTTAGTAAACCCCCCAGTTGCATTGTGTGGTCTCTGGGACAAGAAAGGGTGCCAGATCAATCTTAGAATCATCCAAAGCTGAGAGTCATGCGTCAGTTGCTCTAAGCTATTTCACCTCTAAGACAAAACATGGATATTTAAGCAATATGACTCTTAAAGCTGTTCTGTTATAATGAATATCATTATTATAAGTCTTGCATTTGATATGTTTCTGCGTCTGACTTTTTTCTGTCTCCCACTGCTTTTCAGCGGATCATCAACTCTCAGTCTCTGTCGGAAGATGAAATCGAATGAATGCTTGTGAGCTGGAAATCTTAATTCATTAAGGGATTTCAAACTTTCAACTCTGGTGTGTGTGTGTAAGTATGAGAGAGATGAGTCTTGTGTGCTAGACGGCCCACTGTGAAGACACAATCGGAAGGACCTAAAAACTGTGAAGCACATTCCACCTTACTTTGTTTCTACCTGTTCACCTCGGGTGTTTTTTTTCTTTTATTTGTACTTGGTGTATTTATTTCTGCAAACGTTGACTGTTACGTGTTCAGTGGGGTTGCACGGGAATGTGGGCACTGGATGAAAATAAGGGTGTGATTTATGTTTCTGTACTGGTGATGTGACTGTCAAGTGCCTACCCAAACACTTATTTTCCACATATCTGTGATGCTGCTCACTACATTTATATTTATACATGTACGTGCATTATGTCTTGTATTTTTTGTGTAAAGTCCTAAAATAAATCTTAAGACGCAATCTTTGCTTTCCTATTCACCAGAAGATGGCAGTAGCGATGCACTGGAGAATTTCTAGCCTGTGCCGACTGTGGTGGCGAAGCAGCGACTGCAGTCTGTACAGTATGAATTGCTTTGAGTGTAACAAATGCATGAATGGAACGGAGATTGGATGTATTTTATATTAGCCAAGAAAGTGAAAAAAAAAGATGTCAACATGAGTGTGTGGAACATAGGCTGCTTCACTAAAACTATTCTTAGAGATTTCATGCTCTTCTTTAGGTCCTAGACCAAGCACATTTCTCCATTTTGCCTTCATAAGGCTGAATTTGAGCACTTTGAATCCTAACAAGCGCTTTTCAACAACACAAGCTTATTAAGACATCTGGCTGCGAGGTGAAAGTGAAGCAGCTTGTCGAGGAAGCGGAGAAAGTCAAAAAGTGTCTCTGGAAGACGCGGGCGCCGTAATTATTTTTATCCTCGTCGGCAGCTGTTTTTCCAAGGGCTCTGGCCGCTGTAGCCGCCGGGGCCTCGAGGTTGCCAGGAAACAGGAGCAGTGGAAAAAATAGTTTCTCTGCATTAGGAATGAAAATTGAACGGCGGCCCAGAAATGTCGGGCGCAGGCTTAAATAGCAAGACGCCTGTTCCAGTTTCCATCAGCTCATGAGCCTGTGGTGCACTTTTCCCTCTGTCACTGTGTGGAGGGGCGGGGGGGTGGAGCTGCTGCAGAATTGTCTGTTTGCAGAGTGACTCACGAACCTCTCAGAGGAGAAAAATAAGGAGTGCGGTCATGTGGGGCCTGAGCGAGCACCGAGGAGGGTAAATAACACGCTGCATCGGTGGACTGTAAATAAACACCATCCACTCCCCCCCTGCGGGCTGGACAGAGCTACAGTGGAGGGTAGTGATGAGATTTCCAGCTCTTTTCAGAGGACCGTCTCTTTTGGCTCAGCTCGCTGAAAAAGAGTCGGCTCTTGCGGTTTCCAAGCAGCTCCTTAGATTCTTTTGTTGCTTATACTATTTTATGACCAAGTTATGTGCTAGAATGAATGGCTGATGCTCACTATATCAACTGTATTAAATGTGTGTCATTTCTACAGTCAACGTGAAACAGTGCTGTAAAAATAAATACCTGCTACCTCACCACCCTGCTCCACTGCCAACACACCTTCCCGCAGCCTCCGCTCCTCTGATGCCAACCTCCTGTCTCCACCACTCAGAACCAAGCACCGGACCCGGGGCGACAGAGCCTTCTCTATATCTGCTCCCACCCTCTGGAACTCTCTCCCCAAAGACATTCATGACTGTACTGACTCACCCACCTTCAAATCCCATGTTAATGTTTCAGAGCTGCTTTTAACATCTGATTAATTGTCTTGCTTATCTTGCTAACTGTGTTGTTTGTCCTGTAATGTTATGCACTTCAACGTCTTAATTTTTCTTTAAATTAGTTTGATTCCTGTCATTTTATGTACCTCTACATTCTAATTTGTATGTAGTTCTGATTGTGTGTACTGATTTTATTTTAATGCCCTCATATTGTAGTTTCTGATAAGCGTGATATAAATAAAATGTATTACTTGTATTATCAAAATACCAAAACAAACACTTCCCCCGACACCCAATACAGCTATGCACAAGTACAAGAACACATCAATCAAAACTCACAAGATAAAAACAAAAATTTGCTAAACAAAATAAGCAGCGTTCAGCTGGGAGGAAGAAGAAGAAAAAAAAAAGATCAGTTCATATGTGTCTGTTTGTGTTACATATTAAGGTCTTTATAATTCGGTTTGTCTCGTTTCTAATATTAACCTGTATTTATTTATGGACATTTCTCTATCGCTCTAAATCGCTGCCAACTCCGACAGCGACTGGATGTCGCTATCTTTACTTTACACTTCAAAGAGCCGGCTGCTAAAACCGGTTGGTTCGCTAACGACCCAGTGGAGGCGGGTTGGGGTCACTGCAGGATCCCAAGCATCGGACCGAGATCAACACCGATGGCGATGACGCAGCAAAAATCCGCACTTCCTGCCTGAAAACGCCGGGCCGCCCTGAATCCTCGAGCCACCCTCCTAAACCCTCCCACCCCCACCCCGCCGGCTAGAACGTCCGACTGATCGATTGTGATTCCACGTCATTATTTTTAATTGCATCAGCGTCGCGGTTGAGTGTGCATAAATGGACTATGAGTCAGCAGCAGCAGCAGCTCGCTGGCTCTGATGCAGCAGCAGGAGGCGGGGAAAGGAGGGCTGGCGGCGGCGGCGGTGGTGGTGGTGGTGGTGTTTCACGATAGGAAGCATTCTCTTCCAGCGCGGTAGGGGGAGGTGTTGCTCCAGGCTGTGTTGTTTGGCAGCCATTCTGGTCGGCGTTTCCTCTTTTTGAAGGACGAGTGAACGCACTGAGCTGAGGGCACAGCAGCAGCAGCAGCAGCAGCAGCAACAACAATGTCGACGCCGGCAGCACTGAGTTCCTTGCGCTGCTCAGCCACAGTGTTGTGTTGTGTTTTGTGTTTTCCAGCACTTTAGTAATGAAGCTTTCTTCTTATGGGCCCTGCAATTGACTGGACGCCATGTTTTTGACCCCCCCACCACCACCCTCCTCCTGACCTGAAAGTTACAGGTGCAAGGAAGTGAAAACGTTTCCGTTGGGCGACGTTCAAAAGCTCGAGATTTTGAGCACGGCAAA
Source organism: Nelusetta ayraudi (assembly GCF_046127955.1). Lineage (NCBI taxonomy): Eukaryota > Metazoa > Chordata > Actinopteri > Tetraodontiformes > Monacanthidae > Nelusetta > Nelusetta ayraudi. The sequence goes on along the minus strand of NW_027466058.1, from coordinate 5,825,428 downwards.
CGCTGTGCTGCGAATATTGTAATGGCTCCAGCTCCTCCAGTCATTACTGGAAGAATCCAAATCCAAATCCTCCCCGCCAGTAATCACCTCTCTGTGTTAGCGCTCGCCGCTAGTCGTCAGGGGAGCCAGGAGGTTTTTTTTCCCCCCCCGACGTGCGGGAGCAGCTGTGTTTGGGCGTGCGGAGCGGCCAATGGTAACGCGGTGCTGTGTGTTTACGCCAGCGTCGTGTAGCCTCCGTCCACCATGTTGTGCCTCGGAGGCTCCGTCGCCCTGTTGTTGTTGTCGTCGTGGTCCTGCCTTGCTGATGTCATGGCTGCCGACTCTGCAGCCCTACTGTACCGAGTCACTGCTGGGCCTGGAGGAGGGGAGTTGAAGGGCGTTGGGTGTGGGGTCTTGGGAGGGTCTTGGGGGGGGGGCAGACGGGACCTGTCCAGTGGGCTGCTGCCAGAAGGCTCATAATAAACACAGGCCTCCTTCTCTCCTCTCTTTTTCCAACCTGCACACGGCAGCAGCAGCATATTAATTTCCCTCCTCCTCCTCCTCCTCTTCCTCCTCCTCTCTCCCGTGGCGCTCGGCTGCAGAGCGGAGGAGGAGGAATTTTTTCCGAGGCTCGTCCTTAAAATAAAGCGGCCCCGCCGCCACCGCAGCCGCCGTACGTGCTCCGAGTATTAACTTCCACACAGATGACCCATTTTTCCATCTCAAAGGGTCTGAGGCAGGCGGGCGGGTGGAAAAAAGCGAGGGTGGGTGGAGGGGGTGGTGGTGGTGGTGGTGGTGGAGCCAATCACGTGCATCCGAAGCAGGCTACAAATCCTGGTGGATTTCTCCTCCTCCTCCTCCTCCTCGGCGGGGCGATGCCTTTACTGTCGTCTGTTTTTTCCGTCTTCCGGGGGGGCTGCTTGCACGCTGCATGGTAATTCCACCCCCACCCCTTTGGCCTCTTGTTTATATTCCCTGCGAGTGTGGGCTGCGGGGTGTGCCCCCCCCACCCCACCCCAGCCCACCCTTCAACCTCCCAGCCACCTCCTTGTCGCAAGATGAGCGATAAGGCCGGCGTCCCTCAGCTGGCCTCCTCCTGTTTTGCCACGTTACTGTACTGTAAAAGTAAATACAAGAAATGAGTCCTTCCTCTTCGGAGCTAAATTCGTCGCTAAGAGACAAATTGTGAAGCGACACCCGGCAGCAGCAGCGGCAGCAACGGCGGGGTGAGGAGAGGGTTAACTAAGCAGACTGTGTGCAGCTATTTCCCCCCCCCCCCCTCTATCCCCCTACCCCTCCATCCCACCCCACTCCCACCCCTCCCCTCTCTGATCTGTCTTCCTGTCTAGCAGGCAGTGTGTGTGTGTGTGAGTGTGTGTGTGCAGTGCAGTGCACTCAGTGCAGTGCAGTGCAGTGCAGCGGCTTTTGAAAAAGGAAAGGAAAATCACGAGAGAGTCAGACGGGCGTGTTTTGCATACTGTAGGTCTCCTGCGTTGACTTGCAGCAAATCCCTGCCCTCGGGAGGCATGTCGGGGGGGGATTAATGGGAGGGCCAGGGGGTGGAGGGTGGAGGGGGGCCCCACAGAGTCCCTCCCCCGCCATTGTCGCAACACCCGGCCTCCGTCCCCCCCACATCCCCCCGGGCCGCTGTGTTTTCGCCCCGCAGGAGCGAGGAAAAGAGCGAGCAGGTGGAGGGAGGGGCCGGCGTTGGCGTGAGTGTGTGTTACAGTGCGTGTTGGTGGGATTGGGGGGGTGGGGTGGAGTGGGGTGGGGTGGGGGCATAGAGTGGTGTTATTTCCCACTGCCCTGATTCTTTTTAGCCCGGCTGAAGGGAGGGAGGGGGGCCCTGTGTAAATAATGCAGGGTTTTTCAAGCTTTTCTTGAGCCACCCACCACAAACCAAAAAAATATTGTATATAGAATGACACATTTTAGCCTAATAATCACAATACAGCCTCTTCATTTATTTATGCTCACTCAGTGTGAAACCTGGTTGTGTTTAGATGCACACAGACATCCTGGTAGGAATTATGGGAGGAAACAAGGCTTACATTCCTTTTAAAGTACAGTCACTCCACAATGGAAAGTTATTTTTGTTTTTTTAGACCAATTAAGTGAAATTAGATATTTTTTTCACCTGGCATTATCTCCTGGTGCATTAGTGTGCACAGTGGTTGGAAAACACTGTTTAAGAAATAATGTATAAGGAGCAGCAGCTGGGGCTGAGAGGAAGTGGGGTCGGCTTGAGCTGCCGGGCTGTTGTTGAAAACTGCAGGAAACTGGGTTAAGGTTCGGTGCTGGGGGAGGATGAGGAGAGGGAGGAGGAGGGGGGGGGCTGCATGAGCAACAACAAACCCCGCCACGCTGCTCTGCTGCGGGGGAATGTGGGGGCCCTCCTCAAGAATGCGGCGGTCGTCCGCTAGCGCTCCTCACAGCAGCACGTCGTGCATCAATAATTCATCCCCCGGATAAATAATGGAACGGTTATTCCGCGGCTGGTTCGCACCAATTCAGACTACATCCCAGGTGGAGACGGATGGACGTACACACGTGTTCCACCTTTAGCATACGCATGAGCGTTACAGAATGTGTTGAACGTGTTTTTCGTTTTGGAAAGTAGCCGGTTTTGGATTCCCTTGACCCTCTCGCGCATCCGTCTCCTTGAGCTTCTCGCCAGCCTCGTACGGTTTCTTTTTTTCCGGCCGGTCTTAGTGGTCGGTACCTCCTTAACGCCAGGACGGCGAGTGCTGCGAGCTGCCCTTTGTTCACCTCCCGAAGAACACAAAGAACTTTGAGCAACGACCGAGGGGCGTTAGCTTCTGCTCACGAGATTAGCGTGCAATGCTAGCGCAGCAGTGCAGTAGTAGTTTTGTCTGAGCTCTTCACCATATTTTGTGAAGGTCGTTTTCTGAACAGGCTTTCCCACCCACCCACCGACTTACCTCAGACTGAACCCAACCAAACCTTATGTCCCTTGGCGAGGGGGAGGATTTCGCTACCGTGCAGCAGATCCCGGATAAATGCTTCCAGAATGCTATGCTAAGCTAAACCAACAGCTGCTTGCCGTTCCATTAGCTTAATGTTTGAGCCTGAACTTTAAGCAAGAACTCAAACGTCTGTACCCCCCTCCCCGCCACCCGCACTCACCCACCCTTCCTCCCCAAATACCCGACTTGCCCTTTAAGGCTCCGCTCCCTCACCTCAGCTTGAGCGTGATGAGAGCATCTGGTTGCACCGTTGTACCATCAGCTCCTCTTTCTTCCCTTATCTCTCCGTATCTCTTCTCTTCTCTCCCCCCCCCCCTCCTCCCCGCGCTCTCCCCTGGCATTCGGGCTCTTTCGTTCTCCCACGGCTGCTCCTGTTTTATGGCAACGATAAAGGGGACCTTAACCTTGAAACATGACAGAGCAACTCCCACAACCGCAGTCGTCTGAAAAATAAAGGGGGGAGGAGGATGGGAGAATGTGGGGGGGGGCGGGGGCGGGGGGGGAATCACTCCCGTCCTCCGCGGCGCGCGTCGTAACCTTGGTGCAACTTCGGCGTTTTATCATATTTTTTCCCGGGCCTCCAGAAACTCGGTTTGCGCGTATCGCGCGGCGCAGATCGGCAGCCACAACCCACTCGCTCGCCCCGAGAACTACAAAGTGGCTTTGACGCCTTGCATCTTGTGTAACCGCGAGCTTTGAAGACTTTGGCTTTGAGCGCCGTGTCTCATCAATTCCCTACGCAAAGCTAAATTTGAATCTGAGGCGGGGTGCGTAAGAGGGGTGGCTTATCTGCCCTGCTCGTTTTTTTTTTTTCTAATGTTATTCATTCATGCGCTCAGCTTTTTTTTTTTATGTCAGCGGCTGCATTCAGAACTAGTTTACATTCCGCTGTTGTTTATGTAACCGTCTTCGGTCTGCATATAGATGAGCGTGTGTGTTCCTGGAGATGAAAGCGCAGTGGCTTCCCAACTTTAGCGTTAACAACCCAGAAGCTCGGGCTGATTTTGTGGTAGTACGCGAGGATTGTCGGGACCGAGATCACATAAAGTTCTCTTGTTGTGAAGTTTTTTTGGCTGGACAAGTTTGGAAACCAGAGGGAAATGCGTAGATTTTTAGCCTTTTATTGATATGGCTGAGATCAGTCAGAGGTGGCAGGAAAGGCAGTTTGCAAGCTGATGGGGGGGGGGAACAAAATACTTGTCAGCGGTGGGAAGTATTGAAGCACAAATACTTTGTTCACATGCGCGAGTAGATTTCATCCGTCTGTGCTTTACTTGAGTACTTCCTATTCTTATGACTTTTTACTTTAACTCCCTCCACTTGTCCACAAATATCTGTACTTTGTACTCCTTACAATTGGAAAAACATGCTCGTTCAAAGTAATTCACACATTACAGTAGTTGTTGTTGCTTGAAGTCGAACTTTTTGATCTATGCTGTTGTGTGGATATAAAATGATGATATAAAACTGGATCATGTTTTAGAGGGAGATTATCTTAGAGTACCTCGGCGTATTAAAAGATGCATTGTTTCATTAATTGCAGAAAAACTATTTTCACTTTTCACTTAAGTACATTTCAGAATCTGTACTTTCTTACTTATGCTTGAGTTTCACTTAAATACATAACATGAATTCTAAAGCTGTTTTTCCTTTGAGTACCAATGCTGCGTTCTTTACTGTCCAGTGTTTCGGGGAAAACTCTGTTGTTTTATTTTAATATACTAGCGATGCTTGCACATCGTCAAACTATGTCTCTTCTTGCATCACAACATAATGAGCGGAAACCACCGATGAGTGTCGTCTGAGTCAAGACTTACTCAGCACATTCTTTCCCACCTTCCACTGTGCACACAAACCATCGGCCCCTCAGGCGAGCTTTTTTATCCCAAGGTTTTTCCAATACTCTGGCCCGCCGCTAAATCTCAGAGTCCAAACAGTGCACTGAAACAGAGCAGTGTTCACCTACAGTTGAACGGGCTTTTACCAGACAGAGTGTCGAAATGTGTTTCGGACCCGGCCGCGCGCTGGACGGACGGACGGACGCACGTGGGGGAGGTCATTTCGGAGTCGCGCTTCGCTGCTGATTCTCGACGCGCTGAACGCAACGCCGCGACACGGGCGCGAAGTGAGCGCCGCTTATCGAGGCAAAGTCCCGACTCGTTTGTCATCCGGGGGCCTCGCGATTCGTGGCGTCAAATCAGCTTTCCTCAATGAAAGCGGCGAGGGAGATTTACAGGCTCACCGTCGGCCAGATAATGGGCGGCCGAGTCGGGCTTTAGCTCTCGGATGGGCCTCGAGGCGGCGTCGCGGTCGACGTGCGGAATAAAGAAAGCCGCGTCGTCTGGCGTCTGAGTTCTCACGCCCCTTTCCCGTCTCCTTTGGGAAATCAGATTTATTTTCTTCTCCTTCCCTTCTTTCTCCTCCCCAATCCGGTTGAAATTTCGGTCAGCTGCTGCGATTGTCGGGTGAACCTAAGCCAGCCGTGCCACGCCACTCTCCCCCTCCCTCCATCCCTCCCGTCCTCCCGGCTTCTTTCAATCGCCGCCAAATCCTCCTTGGGGCGGAGATGATCCACCGTGCCGCTGAATTCTCTCCTCCGCTGTATGAGGCGGGAGCGGCCGCTTGTCATGCTACTCTGTCTGTCCGTCTGTCTGTCTGTCTGTCTGATCGACTTACACGCAAGCCGTCGAACCGCTTTTGCAATTTTTCTCCCCCCCCCCCTCCATTTCATCTCATTTTAGCCCTCAGCAATAATTTCATCAGATTTTTTTATTATTTCTTTTTTGATTCCTCCGCCCCCGGCGCTGTTGATTTATGTCGGCGCCGTGCCGTGTGAACACTCGGCGCTCCGATATCCAAAGTTTGCTGTGAGATTCTCACCGAGCTCCGTGAATATCCTCCGTCTGACCTATTTTCATGCCGAGGCCTTGATCTTCTCGCTCCGTGTTTGTTTGGAGTCTATTTCCAGCGACTGCGATGATTCGATAATGTTATCAAAAAAAGAGAAGAAGGAGAGAAAAAAGAAAAGAAAAGAAAACCACGCGCGAGCGACTTTTCGTGTTTGCTTTCAAAACACGGCGCTCTCGTTTGCATATAAAAGGCCTATTTTGATCCTCACCCCACCTCCACCTCCACCACCACCACCCCACTATCTAGATTGAGGTGTTTCTCTCTACCCCTCCCCCGCCTCTCCACCATAAATTATTCCTCAGAGCGGCGGAGTCAATCACGCGCGATAAGTTCTTTGCTATTTACTTCCGAGTCTGCGCTCGATCGGAGTTTAATGGACTCGGCCCGGTGATTAATGAATCGGCCCGAAGGACACTCGGCAATGTTCTGACGTTCGAGCGGCTGCTGCCGCAGACACTGCGACGCTGGTGGCTCCTCAACTGGAGCCGGAACTTGATCACCGTTGGCTTTGTATTCATTTATTTATTTTTTTTTTTCCCCCTTACAAATGCATACTAATTAATGTTTTCCCCTGCGAGCCTTTTTGCACAGCGGGTCATCCGGGATCGCCGTCACCAGTGTGTGTGTGTGTGTGGAATGATTGCGCTCTGACGGATAATGGTTTGCGATTCGCTGCTCGGGCTTTTAGCCCCGGATGACGCACAGCGTGAGGCCTCTCGTTCACACGGCCCTCGCCGTCCACGCCCTCTTCCTCTGCTACGCTCGCCCCCCTCATGCCCCCCACACACTCCCCCCACCCCCGGCTCCATTCTTCCAGAGGGACAGCTTGTTGACATCCATTAGGGTTTTTTCCCAGCATTCAACTCGGGGCCCGGGAAGAGGGATAATGATGTAATTCCCCGAGAGATGACATTAAAATGTCAAAGTGCTGCAGCTGACATCATCCGTTTTTAGTGCACATTTCTCTCCGATAATATACATTTACTCTGGCCCCGCCCCCCCCCCTGTCCCATCCTATCGGCGCCTCCGGGCTCCGCCGAGGTGGGCAGCCGCCTCGGACGCGAGCGGGGAGATCGTCAAAAAGTGTGTCTCTCCCCCCCCTGCAGCTACGGACGCCCTGCTCCAGAAAGCGCCGCCGTTTCGGCAGCAGGCTATGTGTGTCGCGTCACATTTATCCGCTCGCTCCGCTGATGCTAATGCTAATTCATGCCGCCCGGCTCGACAAAGAACCGCCTCATTCCGCCCCTCGCGAGTCTCGGCTGAATGGCTCCAGATATCGAACGGGATGCAGCGGAGTGTTTTTTTTTTTTCCGAGGAGGGGTGGGGGGCGAGGACACGGCTCGAGGGTAACATCCAACTGGTCAACGAGGAGGGTATTGAAAAATATAGAATGTAAACATGAAATATGTATATATAGAATGTGAGTTATATTTTCAGACTTGACGCGGCTCTCTATTCTTCAGCCCGGCGAGTGGGCCGGCTCTCACGTCAATAATGGATGCTCGCAGGCAGAGTGAGCAGACGTGAACCGCAAGCAGAGAGGCGGGAAGGGAGGGAAAGAAGGAGGGAGGGAGGGGAGGAAGGGAGGGTGGGCCGCGCCTCAGTTAATAATGAATCAATTGATCCTCCTGCAGATGATGGATCAGGTTGCCATGGCGACAGATGCAGTGTTGCCCCCCCCCCCGGAGCTTGAAGACGATGCCTCTCCATCCCAGAATGGCGCCAGCGTGGCCTGGTAATGGAGTTAGGCTGGGATTTTTTTTGGGGGGCAGGGGGGTGGGGGGGGGGGTAGTTATTTATTTATATTATACAAAGAGCGGCCATGCAGGAAGTGATGGAAGAAAAAAAAAAGGGTTAGGGTTAAACACCACGACACCCGAGGAGGTGGAATGTGTTTTAATGAGGACGTCCTCTCGTCTTTGTCTCTCTGGCCGCGAAGGTTCGAAGGCGCTTGCAGGTGCAACGCCGTCCGTCCCCGCGGCGCCGCTCGTCCTGCACGCCCATTCCTCATTGGACGCTGCAGGACGGACTGCGTACGTGGCTTTTGCCTTTTTTTTCCTCCCCCCCCCCACCTCTCCTCTCTCTCTCTCCCTCTCCCCGCTTCAATACACCCAACATGTTTACCACGTCTGTATCATGCCTCCAGTTGCCGTGGCAACGCGGCTGATGCTGGGTCCAGCTGGGAGCACGTTGCCAAGTAACAGCTGAGTTATGAGAGCGAGAGAGGAGAGGAGTGTGGGCGTCGGGGAGGGGAGGGGAGGGGAGGCGGGGAGGGGGTGAAAGGGAACGTCGAGGATACGAGGACTTCTACAAAGAGCGCCGGCAACAAAGGCTGGAAGCCTCTGAGAGGGTGAAAAAAAAAAACCAACAGAGCGCAAAAAAACAATGAGAAAAAAAAAAACGCCGCGCTGATCTATTTGGGTTTTCGGTTCGAGATGTCGACTGAATGTGCGAAAAGGGGTTCGCACGTGAGCGAGAGAGGAGCGGCCGGCCCCTGTAGGTTTTTTTTTTTTTTTCCTGGGCGCTCGCAGTGTCGGCAGCCTTGCAGTGAGTCACAAGCGCCTCTGAAATGTGTGTGTGTGTGTGTGTGTGTGTGTGGGGGGGGGGTTATGTTCAGTCTATGAGGCCCCTCTGGCTGCACACCAGCGTTTAGTCAGCACCGATGTAGCACCAGGACATCGCGTCCGAGCTCGCTGCCGCTGCCGCGCTTCTTTTGATCGTTTTGTTTCAAACGTTGCTTTTTTTTTCCCCCGAGCCGTCCGACTGCTCCATCGTCAATCTTCCTTTGCATCATTTCTCCGTGGCTCTCCCACTCAAACGTGCGAAACGTTCCCAACCTGCAGCCTCCGAAGCCGACGACGGCTGCGACATCCGGGGGGGGGAGGGGGGGGGGGGGAGCCGCAGCGTTCGCCGTACTAGCGGCTCACATTGTTAATGATGTCGTCACGCTCCACTACTTCTCCACAGTAATCCTGCAACACAAAGTGCCCGGCTCGGGAAAAACAAAAAGAAAAAAAACAGAGAAAAAACCAGCACAGGATTGGGTGAAATCAATTGGGAAAAAAAACATCCTTCCGTCGCATCAAATCCAGTGGAATTTTTTCCAAAGCCACTTGATGCAAACATGTTTGATGACATTCCAGCCTGGGAAAACTGGATTTTTTTAAAATTCTTTTTAATACCAAGGGAAAAGTTCAGTTCTTTTTTTTTTTTTTTTTTTCATATTAAATTTGGACGTCGTGTTCGTTCAAATTGGTTCAGGAATTACGGAGGCGGGAGTGTGTATGTGTGTCGGGGGCGGGGGGAGTGGCAGCAAAACAACAATGGAACCAACGTGGCCCCGTCTTTTATATAATAGCACTTTTGGCCCGTGGCGATTGTGCAATGCGGCGCAGTCGTCTGGGCTGATGTAAACAGAGAGCGCGGTGGTGCCTCTGGAGGCTCAGCCATGTGCCTTGATGCAGCAGTTATGGGCACATGCCCTACTTTCATAAATCAGAGCCGGAGAGGAGGAGGGGGAAAAAGGAAACAGTGTGCGGGGAGACGGCGGGAGGGGATGCCGGGTGAGCGGGAGGAGGAGGAGGAGGAGGGGGAGGAAGAGAGTTTTAGCGGGAGGGGTGGGTGAGGTGGGGGGGGGGGGGTGAACAAGGCTCATATTGATGTTCTAAACACAGCTGCAGGCGTCAGCTGACTGACTGGCTGGCTGGCCTGGAAGCTCTGCCCCCCCCCCCCCTGCCTTTATCAGCTTACACTGTGACCTTTCACTCTCTACTGGAATAGATGCCTCCGCCGCCACCACCCCATAATAATCTGACCCTTTTTCAGGCCGTCCAGATGAGTCCAGCAGCCCCCCGCCCCCACCTCCACCCGCCTCCACCCCCCACACCCCTCCCAGCCACCATTTCTCCTCTTTGACACCCGAGTTTTTCTGTATCTGCCTTCAGCCTGGCTCCCGTTTCGCCACGTCAGCACTTTTGTCGCTTCGCACGGCTCGGCTTTCAAAACCGCCGTCGCTCTTACACAACTCGGCCCGCAGTCGTGTGGATTTTTTTTCTTAAACCCCCCCTCCCCCCCTACCCCCACCCGCCTCCGCCCCTCCCTCGCGTCCACCACCCCACTGTCGGGTGATAAAGACAGCGGACGTCTGCGGGGAAGTTTCCAGGAAAATGTTGCACTTTTTAACACTAATTATAATATCTATAATCTGGACACCCGGCTGCAACTTTGCGGCTCACTTCAGATCGCCAACCTGAAAGTTTGGCCGATGGCTCGGGGTGAGTTTGCAGCAGCAGCTGTCGTGGAGCCGCTTCCCGAGGGGCAGCGAGCGGCAGAGGTAGCTGTCAATCACAGGGCCGCCGGCCCTCGTGGGCTGTTTCTCAGAAGCAGGAATGCACACACACACACACACACACACACCTCTCCTGCTGATGACGCTCTTCAAGTGTCACTGGATAATGTTTCTATGGAGGACATCCCACCCACACACACACACACACACACACACACACACAAACACGCGGCACCTCGCTCACCTCCCCTCCCACTGTGTTCAGAAAACACTCAACCTTCTCTGGAGATGTCGCTTGCGGCGGCTCATGCACTCATAAATCCTCCAACTCCTTTTCTGGGAAATGAAGGGCTTGAAAGATACATACACGCACCGAGGGAGAGAGAGAGAGAGCGAGGGGGGGGGGGCGGGGAGAGAGCGACAGAAAAGACGACTTGCCAAGTATATTTCCAACGCCTCTCTGACAGCGGAGAGGTTGCAGAGTGTCTGCTGCCTCCCAAGGGCAGCAAATGAGGAGCACATTCGGGCTCGGTTTCCCCCCCCCCCCCTCCCCCGCCGGGAGACGCTGCGGGGTCTCGGCGAAAAACCTCAACAACACGCAAGCACGCACGCACACACACACACTAAAAACAGAATCCATCGCAGGGACGAGAAGTGTTTGGCGGCGGAGGACAAACGGAGGGAGAGAGAGAGAGAGAGAGGGAGAGAGAGAGAGAGAAAGAATAGAAGCTGGAGTCGAGTGTCAGCCAGTTTCCCCCCGGTCGGACAATGAGACGCAGCTGTCGTCGGGCTGTTTGAACTCGCAGCTGTCTGTCCGCCCGTCCGTCCGTCCGTCCGTCCGTCTCGTCCCGTCTCTGGCCGGCCCGGCAGCTACGTTGCGTGCACGTGCGGTCGCGGGCGGTTTCATCGGCCAGGCCGCCCCAAAGTATTATAGGGAAGATTAGTGCGTACGGCGGTCCAACGCGAGAGGGTGGATCGAGGTCACAGGGAGGAGCAGGGAGAGGAGGCGCACGCACGCACGCACGCACACGCACACACACACACACACACACACACACACGAGCGCACACGCGCACACGAGTTGGTAGCTAGCATGTCAGATGTTCCTGATTTAGAAAAAGCCTCCAGCTAGAGGCAGAGAGACGGTGGGAGGGGCCAGCAGTGGCAGCGAGGCTGTCGGTCTGGAGTGGGCCGTAATGGTCCCGGGGGTCGAAGGGTCAACGGAAGGAGGGGAGTGGAGGGGGGGGGGGGGGGGGGGACAGAGAGGCTGCCAAGGACACCTCACTTGCTGGGTTAAAAAACACAAAAAAACAAAAACACTAAACAAATGCGCGAGCGACGGCCGGGGGTCAAGAGACGAATCTGGGAATGAAATTAGACCGTCGTCGTGGACGTGGGCCGCCACGCCTGGAAAAAAAAAAAAGACCTCTTTCGAGTGTCTCATTATCGCCGTCATCTGCGGATCACCGGAGAACATCTCATTCTCATTTCATCTCCGCTCCCACCCACCCATCCACCGCCACCACCACCACCACCACCGCCCCCTTTTTTTTCTTCTTTGATCCTCCTCTAGACAATGCACCATTAGGCCCGGGCTGATTTTTTACACTTTTTTTTTTTCTAAAGCCTGGCTCAATTACTCAAGGGGAGGCTCATTAGCATATCAGAAAGCACGGGCGTGACTCTGCAAATAAAGGAAGGTATTAGATCTCCCTCGCAGTGCGTTTCAATTATTCATATAATGTGCGAGCGAGCGGGCGGGCGGGCGGGTGACGACCAAGGGGTGTCTGGGTTTTATTTTGTTGGTTTTTTTGGTGACCGAATGAGAAATTGGCATTTTTCTGGATTTTTTATTTATTTATTTATTTATTTTTTGAAAGACATGGTGGTGACTATTAGCATGAGAAACATCCTCAGGAGGTCACGATTCCAGGTCAGGAAGTCTGAGAAACCTCAACAACTTGTGTTCGCTGCCAACTGTGGCCTTTTCTACCTGCACATTTGTTGCTGTTGCCCCGTAAACTGTCGGTCCACTTGGTTTGGTGTCACTGCCTTCTTTCCTACTTTAAAAAAAAAGAAAAAAAAGGAATAACACACTTAGTGACTTTGCTTCCGTGTCGTTCTAGCCGTAATGCTACGTCGTGTGAAACGTCAACGAGGGCAGTGTGTCAAAAACCAGAGCAGCTGACCTCTGCAGCATAGCTACGGCAGCTAACAGAGGCTAACGGTCAACGCGTTTACATGACACTAGAAAAAAAAGAAACATTTGCTTAATACGACTACAGTTGGGCAACTGAAGTTCATGTAAACGTGTTATGTCCGGCTAATATCAGAGTTCTCCAACTCTGATTAAGACATCCAGATAATGCGTAATCAGACTTTCTCCTTCATTTACACACCTGACACAGAGTTTTATTAGACAGTGCCCCCTAGTGCTTAAGACGATGACATGAGGACGACAAGTTGCATGTAAACTGGGTCAGGGACAAAAGTCCGATTAGACGCCAAAACTGAATTTTGAGCATAGCTTGATGTGGCTGTAGTCAATGTCTGTACAAGTGGAGAAGCGTCGCCTCCCCCTCGGTTAGAGTCAGACGACAAATCAACACTCATCACAAGTCGACAGGAAATCAATTTCACATTTACTTAATTTCTCGTGAGGTTTTGTTGATTGGAAAAACAACAACACACCGGCGCTCATTCGACGCTGAACCGTGATCGGGTCGCTGACTCTGACTCGTGTGTGGGCGGCGCCGACCTGCCCCGGCCCAGTCCTTGGCTGGCTCCGTGCCAGTTCTCGGCTCAACGTTCCGACTCGATTCCGCTCAATTCCTCTACTCCAGATGTCGGTGCGGTAGCGTCGGCAAACGCGTCTTAAATGTCAATCTTCACGCCGCGTCGTTTTGTCACTGCGGTTAAAGTTGCCGCCCACGGTGCTGAGTCAGCGCCCGCAAAAAAAATCAACCTGCCTTAATTATTCAGAAGCGGGCGAAAAAAAACACGCAAACATCACGCCGTGTGTGTGTGTGTGTGTGTGTGTGATAGAGACTGTTAGCCTTCCGCTGGGGCAAAACAGAGCTGATGGAACGACTCAACAATGAAAATGTCAGACTCCCTCTTCCCTTCCCTCCTTCCCTCCTTCCCTCCCAGCTTCCCCTCCTCAACCCCCCGATGACAAATGAAGGCGCCTCGGCCGGCGCGCATCGCATGACTCAGCGCTTTTCCCGCAGGAATTTGAATCGGCGGGGCGAGGGAGACGGAATATCGAGCGTACGTCGCGTGCGGAGAGGTTAGAGACGAGAGAGGAAGCCTCCCTGAATAATATATCAGGCCTCTGATTCACCTCCCCACCCCCCCATCTCCCCCCCTGCTCTTTCCATTTTTTTTTTACCGCATGCATGAGTAAATTCCTATGCGTGCTTGTCTGCTGCCGCCGCCGCTGCTGCTCCGCCGCCGTCGCCATACATACAGGACGTGTGAACGTGTGTGCGTGCGTCTCGCCCGCTGACTTTGTGTTCATTCCGCAGTAAATTGATCTGGCTGCTCACTAGACTGGATGGAAAAGGGCCCCGGGCGACAAGTGCACACGCGCACACCCACACACACGCACACCCACACTCACACACACACACAAAAACACACACACACACACACACACGCGCACACACACTCCATCAGCAGATGGGTTAGCCCCGCTGCGTGTTGCCGTCGCAAGGCATTCCTCCTCACTGGGCATGCTCAGTGGACCACGCCCCAAACACCACCGTCGCCGCCCACGCTGCTGCTGCCTCCGCTGCCTCCATGCCCCTCCCCCGCCCGGCCCGTTTGGACCAGTCAGGTGGAGGTAGAGGTGTGGGCGGAGGTCTCTTTCGCTTTCCATCTGACCTTCAAAAAAGCAAAGGAACGGGGACAGGAGGAGGGGGGGGAGTGGGGGGTGAGGAAAGCAAGGAGGGAGGGCGAGTTGTTTTTTTCTGAATTCTGACAAAAAAAAAAAAAAAAAAATCCCAGGCCGGATGTGTCACTCATTATTTCCACTGGCTGCTTCAGCTCCGTCACGGGCTTCACAAGAGCTTCGCTATCGGTGGCTATCTGTAGATAGCCGTAGCCGCGGCTATCTATAGCAGCGCGCCGGCTTATGCAACCGACCTCTGCAAATGCTGCAAAATTCTCTTCTTGTCCCTTGTGCGTCCGTGCATCCCCTTGAAAACCAAAAAAAAAAACCAGAGTGATTGATTAGCTTGAAAAAAAGGGAAGTTGAGCGTTATCATTTTCCCAAACATGGCCTGACGAGTCGCTGCGCAGAGGAATCATTCTTACGTCATTGCGAGCGCGACTTGCATAACGTCGTCGAGTTGTTCGGCCCGGGGACGCAAGCAGGAGTTTGAATCCCATCATGTGAGTGCGAAAAGAAAATGCGATTATGAAGAAATTCCCAAAATGACCCAACAATATCCCCCTCTCAGGTTTTCAAAGCCCGACCTGAGTTGTGGTTTTCCTGGATCAGACGACACCTCTGCTCGCTGGATTTTCCAGCTTAATGGCTAATATTGCGACTCGGAACACCACAACACACAATGAAGTTTTGAAGCATTGCGTCGTAAACTCAAGTTTGATCTGTTTTTGGAGCTGGCAGTATTGTACAAGTACCTTCCAAGGACAAACATTTGAATAGATCTGAGTGCAGTCAGGTATTTAGCCTGACAGTAAACTTTTTTTTTTTTTTTTTGAAAGACGTGAAATAAATACAGTTTCCGTGTTCTTTGCCAAAAAGAAACCCCAAACTAATCTGCCGGGGGCGGGCGGGGGGGGAATCATGCTGATCTCATCTCATCTCATCCCCTCCACCTGGATCGCGCGGCCCGTCGCGATCGCCCTGCGCGCAAAAAAACGGAGAAACGCTCGGCGGCAAAATAGCAATTTGGCGGCAGGGCGCTAGTTCACCCGGCGCTGATTACTGTCATCGGAGGCTCGCTGGGCCGAGACAGACGGACTTGATGGTAGGTAGCCGCGCCGCCGCGGCCGCCGCCTTAAGCGCCTCGTCGCTTTACAGCATCAGCGCCGGCCGACCGACCCACCGACTACTGCTGACGGTGCAGAATCACAGCGGCCGAATTCCAGCCTGAGTCACACAGTGCTCGACCTCTCTCTCTCTCTCTCTCTCTCTCTCCCTCTCCCACTCTCTTTCACTGTTGGGGCTTTTACATGTTTTCTCGCTCTTTGTCTGTCTGTCTTTGTTTTATTTCTCCCCTCTGTCAAAGCCAATCATCTGTAAGGGCTGCCATCAACGTACAAGTACCTGTCAATATTTTGGGGGGGGGGGGGGGGGGTCTTGAATATTGACTGATATGGGAATATACTAATATTGGCAAAAAGAAATTGTGAATAATATTTTTTGGAAAATAATGTATTATTAGACAAGGTGATCTCAAAGACAATTTAGTGACAATTGGATATATACATATATATGTACACATATATACACATATACGTGTGTGTGTGTGTTTGTGTGTATATATATATATATGTATACATGTAAATATGTGTGTTTATAGCTTTCTGAAAAAATATGAGACCCCCTTAAAATTTAGCTTTGAGGCTTTCAGGGGGGTCTCGTGGGTTAATCATGGGGGGTCTCACCCCCCCAGACGCCCCCCCCCCCCCTCTCTCTCTTTCGCACACTGGCTGCGATCCTCCCTGCGGCTCTTTCCTGCCCTCCGTGGTCTGTTTTCATTTTTTAAAAGCCTAAAAGGGGAGCTCGGCTCAACACTGGGGCTTGCTGAGTAAGCACGCAAAAAAAGAAGCTCCGCGGCTCCCGAGTCCGCAGCTGACCTACATATGCGGCCGCCCCGCTCCGCTTCGGAAAGTGCATCTCCATCCCAGCCGATGTGTTGCGTTGTCGTGTTTGTTTCATTTGTTGTTGTTGTTGTTGTTTGTTTTTTTTTAGCTCCGCGCTCCGCTGCTCACCGGGTTCGGAGGGTTAATTCATTTGCTTATCACGTTTTCTGCTCGCCGCGTTTTTTGCCTCGCTTTCTTTCCTCTCTGCCGCCGAGGACTGGAATGTGCTGCTTTGCAAGTTTTTTTTTTTTTTTTTTCAAGATAACAAAAGCAGCGCCGGCCGGCCCGCGTGTTAAACTTTTGGATGAGGTCACGGTCCGCCGACGCAGCAACGCCGCTGCCGCTGACATGAAAGGGAGGGGGATTTTGTTCTGGATTCTCCCTCGGTGGTGTCACACCTCGGCTGTTTTTGTTCACTTTCGCATCACAATCGCAAGCCCCACGAGGTTGGAAATTGCAGCCGTCTGCTAACCTCTGTCATTACACAGCGAGGAGGAAAGTGCACGGTGCAAAAAAGCACGAGAATAGACTCACGGTGTCGACCGTGGATCGCTGTGAATCTGTCGAACAAGTGTGTGTGTGCGTCTGTGGTGGTTGGAGGGGGGGGGGGGGAATTTAAGCAGGGCTTTGCCAGGACAGTTGGGTTCATTTGAGTTCAGGCATTACATGAGCACTAATGCCTGATTCAACACCACCGGCTCCGGCAGGAAAAAAAAAACTTAAAAAAAAAAAAAAAAAACACGCGCCTGACACTCAGTGTTTACGCTCCCCGGTGGAAAGCTGCAGCGCAGACAGTCTGATAGGCCCTGGTGGCCTGGAATTAGATTCAGGAAGTCATGAGATTTCCAGGTGGCTCGGCTTTCCTCGAATTGTTAAGCAGGGATTTTTCCCCGGTGTTGCCAACACCCATTAAAACTGAAGGGAGAGAGGGCTGCGCTGTGCTGCGCTGCGCTGCGCTGTGCCGCGCCACGCGGTTAGCAACCCCGCTACGGGAATCCAAAGGAACAAATAGTGGACCTCTGTTATCCTGGAAAAAAAAAAAAAAAAACTCCCACCACCTCCCTGAAAAAAAAATAATATAGTTTTGTGGACACTGTGCGCGGAAACAGAGGCTCCCCTTGTGCCTCTTGCCCGTCGCCCGACGAGCACGAATAACGCACGTATGAATAATGAACGCGGGCTGAACTCCAGCTGAACCTTTCGGCAACAGCGTGCAGGCAGGGATTAGCGCACGGTATGCAACCCGGCTTGCACACACACACACACACACACACCCAGTAACCCCTGCGCACAACAAAAACACGCAGGGTGGTTTTTCTCTTTTTTCTTTTTTTGCTTTGCTGCGGAGTATTATGTGAAGCATCGCACCGCCGCTGCTGCAGCTGCAGTGGCTGCACCTGGCTCCAGTTAAAGGTGGCTGGGTGTGGGGTGGGAGGAGGGAATTTTTTTCTTCCCTTTTTTTTGACGTTGATAAACCCGACTGGGAGTGGCCGAGGACGGCCGGCCAAACTGGAAAGATAAACAGGACGTTCCGACCGGCCGACCGACCGACCGACCAACCAGCGTCGGAGCGGTTGAACCTCCCGCCCTGCTGGCAGCTCCACTGTCTGTTTGCCTGCCCGCATGTGTGTGTGTGTGTGTGTGTGTGTGTGTGTGTGTGTGTCAGAGCCGTTCAATGTTTAACCCTTGCATCAACACAACTCTCCCGGTGTGTCACAACAGCATTCCAGCGTCTTGTGAGTGAGCGAGTGAGAGCGACTTTGGAATGGGAGCGTCTGCCGTGACCCGCATGCATTGTTTAGCAGCAGCAGCAGCAGCAGCAGCAGCAGCAGGAAGGAGGAGCCCCGGTCTCTGTGTTGGGTGACTGGTGGCGTGACGAGTTTCGTGTCCTTGCACGCCGCATGTTGGTGTGTGTGTGTGTGTGTGTGTGTGTGTGTGTGTGTCTTTTCTTCTTCTCCTCACAAGCACACACTGCACCCTATTTACCCAGATTACACACACACCACCACCCCACCGCTGCAAATGGTTAACTCCGGGTTGGGATCATGTGAGCGCTTATAGCTTTATTTACCCCCCACCCCCCCGCCTCGCTTGTGCAGGAGGTGAACTTTGCTCCCCCCCCCTCCCCCTTTCTTTTCTGGTTGAGCAACCGCACTTTGAGCGAAGTGGGCCGACGTCACGCTGAGATCGAGGAAGTGAGCTCTGCCGCCGTTTCTTGATGAGCCAAGCAGATTTGCGGGGGCCTCGCTCGCATGTGAAAAATACGAGCGCGGAAAAACACGGAGGAGGGTGTGCGTGCGTGTGCGCGTGCGCGTGCGCGTTGTCCTTCAGGCCAAACTGGGTGTAGCCAGACTTGTCAGGCGGTGTGAAACAATTTCCGCTCCAAGGCCGTCTGCCCCTCCCCCCCCCCCCCCACTCCATTGTGTGGAAACCAGGTTCCTGGTGAACTTTATCCCGCATTGTTGAGAGCAACAAGCCGCTCGGACGGCTCTCGGCAACGCGGCAAGGTCAAGTTACACATCCGAACAATGTGCAGCCCGTCACTTAACGCAAGGGGGTGGAGGGGGGGGGGGGTGGCAACCTTTTTGTTTGTTAACCGTTTAACAACCTGCCCGGACCTGCGGAGCCACGTCCTGTTTAACAAGCTGCCTGTGTGCGCCCGGTATCTCCTCCCTCGTGCTTATCGGACCCCCCTTCAAGGCCGCTGCGCTCGCTGCAACAATTATTATTTTTATTTTTTTGCGAGGGGGGCGGGGGGGGGCATTACCGTTCCCACGCCGCAGTTGCGCCTTCTCTGCCGAGCTCAGCGGTGGCCAACGTGACTAAACGCTGCGCTGATGACTGTCCTTATGACAACAACGCCTTTTGTTGCAAAACTAGTTTGTCATAAGACGGCGCTCCGCGTTGAGGTAATGCGATCTCGGGCTCGGAAAAAAAAAAAGGACCCGTCATCACTTTCATTTCAACAATGGGTTGGGGAGGGGGGGGTGGAGACGCTCGGCTCGTCTTCAACTGAAAGGAACGAATGAAAACAGCGGGACAACAAACCGACGACCGGGTTGTATTTATGTAACACTTGGGACTTGCTATTAGTAGTGCTAACACTATATAAACAACAAACCTGACGGATTTGCATCAAACCAAAAGACTTTTTTTTTTTGCTTCCCAGAAATCAGTGGCGGGCCGTGCATTTCGCACGTAGGCCGTCTTTGATGTCTATTTAGTGCACCCTATATTGATACACCTCATAATATCCTCGATATGACCCTACTGTTTGAACACACTTCACATGTTGCGTCACCTTCATATGGATGAACCAGTCCAGCAAAATTCTGCATTTGAATTGCAATTAAGACACCAAGGCCACTGACGCTGTCTTAAAAATAAAAGGCAATTTTAAGAAATTCCTAGACAATGTTTTAATAAATCCACTAAAAGTACAGTAAGCTTAAACTCTTGTCCAATAAACTGCATTGTCACCAATTCATATGAGACCAACAGGACGGCAATGAAACAAACCATTGAGCACGTTGGCGCGGCTGCTGCACTAATGTGCCACTTTATTTTCGTTATCAATTACCGATGATTCGGCACCTAATCTTACATTCTCCTTCAGCTGTTGTGGGTTCGCCGTGGTGGCAGCCGGATCTGCGGGTTGAGTTCAGTCTGTCAGCTTCTCAGGGCTTATCCAATCTCGGGTCGCGTACGTGTGAAGTTCAGTGTAAAGCTAGCTAGCTAGCTAGCTTTGACATCTACTCCAGATCTGCTATTGCAACGGACGGGCTGAAATATATGATTGGATAAGAACTCCACCGTAATATATACAACAATGGAAGCAGCACAACCGAGTGGATATTATATGACGGGAAAAGAACAGAGTATTGAGAAAGACTTTAGAATCATATTTATGGGGGAAATGTACTTTTCCAAGATTGTTTAGACTGACAGCCCGCCACTGCCAGATAGTTTGTTGTCATTGAGCAGCTCAGCCCAGCCGTCCTCCACCACTTTGAGTTTTTACATGTAAGCAGAGAAAACAACAGGCTAAGCTACGCGACGGTAGCGGGACCATCGGCGCATGAAGTATCTTCATCGTTTAGCGCAATCACCAGCAGTCCCCTGTAAGAAGTCGTATTCCGAAGTTGCCTGTAATTATTACGGGGTCTGCCTTGTCATTAGGAATCAAAATGAAAAGCCAAACGCTGCAGGAAGCGAGTTGTCGCAACACGTGGCTGCGGCTAAAACCTGGGGAACTCGCTCGCTCGCTGCCGCTTCCTATTCCGGCGCCGTCTGCCACGAGGCTTTCAAAGTGGGTGTGAGCCACTCTGCGCCCATGTGCCCTGTGGTTTTAAAGGGGCTTTGTGACACACAGACTTGTTGGCGAGGGAGGGAGGGAGGGAGGGAGGACGGGGGGGAGAGGCAGCACTCATCTCCTGACCTTCACCCGCCTCCCACCGCCGGGCGGGGAGCGGTCCGAGTGTGACGAGCAGCGTTCCCCAGCTGCTCGGGGCCGGCCAGGCCCACAAAAACCGCAGGCGCATAATGAATGCCACACCGTCGTGACAACTTGCACTTTTATGGGAGGGAGGGAGGGCTGGAGAGGGGACGCACTCGCCCGTGATGAAACATCCGTCGTAAAAAAAAAAAAAAAAAAAAGAAAAACTCGAGGCGATCAAAGGGTGGGCAGAGCGGCATGCGAGGAATGGAAGACAGAAAAACCTCGCCTGATTTACGCCCCCCCCCCCCCTTCAAGAAAAAGGGGCCAGTCCCTGTAATTGTGCTCGGGGCTCAAGAGCAGCAAAGGAAGAAGATGAAGACGAAAAATCACTTTCCCAAAACGTGACCGCAGCGCTGAGACTTTTTTTTTTTTTTTTTTTTCCCTTTTGCTTTCTTTCTCTCCGCATGCAATCCACGAAGCGCTTCTCCCCGCCACCGACGTTCAGAGACTTGAGGTTTTCCAATTGGGTCAGAATTTTTTTTTTCTCTTTTTTTTTGGGGGGGGGGGGGGCTATTCTTGGCTCCACCCCCACCTCCCCCGTTCGCTCGCAAGTCATGTCGCTTAGCATTCTGTGCATCACAGAACGCTAAGCCCCTCGCGCTCTCAAGGCAAATGTTACTGGAGGAGCCGCGGCTGCTTTGATCTCTGGCTCCAGTGGCAACACGCTGAAATAAATAAAGGCGTTATAAATATGCATGTTATCTCATATGTTTTTTTGTTTTTTTTTATGTATTATTCACTAAGGTTTTTATGCAACCGTTTGACGAAGATAATATATGCAAAAAGTGGCGAGTGCGAATTGCTTTTGGCGTCTCACCAAACGGCAAAAAAAAAAAAAAAGAAGAAGGGAGGAAGAAGAGAGGCTGCTGCAGCCGTGTGAAGATGATGTCTGCCTGCGAGAATGTGACATTTGAGAGCGGCCGGCTCTGTGACCGTCGAGCCGAGGACGTCGGGAGTCCGTTTAGCAGCTCCGACGAAAAAAAAAGAAAAAAAAAAAAGACAGGTGCTCCTGTTATAAATAATCCTACTTTGGGAAAGTTTTATTTTGGCCCAGAGGGAGAGGGAGGTTATATAACAGATGAAACGCTGCCTTCTTTCCTTTTTGGCTCGGCGAGAAAAATAACAGCTTAAAAATGGAAGCATTGCGAGACGCCGGGGTGTCGTACAGCGAGTCCGAACGTAAAGCGAGGGTAACACACACACACGAACGCAACACGTGGCGCACCGGGCGTCCCTCGGGAATTGGCTGCAGATCGGTCGCAGGGAGTAAAAAGCCAGGTTGTGCAGAAACGAGTTTTACGTGCGCGCGTGAGAATGCAGCCGAATGACATTTTGAACATTTCTTTCCTCCCGAGGCGGAGCGGCTGACGGAGGTGGAACGGCTCCTCGTGCCTCGAACCTCCTTTTAAGGGTGAGCTGCTGCTGCTGCTGCTGCTGCTGCTGCTGCTGCAACACTCACGTTGCTACG
The DNA here is from genome assembly GCF_046127955.1 of Nelusetta ayraudi. NCBI lineage: Eukaryota > Metazoa > Chordata > Actinopteri > Tetraodontiformes > Monacanthidae > Nelusetta > Nelusetta ayraudi. The sequence goes on along the minus strand of NW_027466058.1, from coordinate 5,803,463 downwards.
AGGCCGCTTGCACAGCACGGCGACTGAGCTGGAACGTGTTGTTTACATCAGCGTGCGGTCGGGGGAGGGGTGTGTGCGTGTGTGTGTGTGTGTGTGTGTGTGTGGTGGAGGGGGTGGGGGTGGGGGTGAGGGTTCCACAGTGGGCGGGAAGTGATGTCAGATAAGCGGCGTGTTTCATTGCAGAAGCGACACCAATATTAACCCCGCTTCAGAACGCGTGCAGAAAAACAAAACAAAAACAAAAATACATTTGCGCCACCCTCTTTATTTTGGACCCTGATTTTGGCTGTGATTATTTTGTCCCGCCCACCCGCCTCCCCCGTCCACAGTGGTCTCCTGACAAGCCGGGCAGATTAAGGGGATATGTTACCGTCTTGTGTGCGTGCGTGCGTGCGCGCGTGCTAAAATGGTTACACATGTGGCACATCTGGGTCCAAGCCTGACTCATTACTCACTTCTTTTTTCTTTTTTTTCTCTTTCCTCCTTCTTCTTCTTCTTCTTCTTCTTCTTCTATGTTCCATTCTCTGCCGCCATGGCAACTGCTGCATGTTTGGCAGTAAGCTATTGAAAGCGGTGGAAAAAGAGAGGGAGGGAGGGAGGGGAGCGGAGGGGAGGGCGAGCGAGCGAGCGAGCCAAGGGAGGCGGCATAAAGGGAGAGTGATGGAAAGAGGGGAGGGGCGGGGGGAGAGAGAGAGAGAGAGCGAGAGGGAGAGAGAGCTCTCAGTAGTTGGCCTACATCCAGTGTAATCATGCCATGGAGCCGAAATGAGGCCTTTGGCAGCACACCAGGTTTCTGAGAACAAAGATGTGAGCTTCTAATGTTGGCGGTGGGGCCTGCTTGGCATCCTCTGCCATTTCCCAGCAGCCCTTGCCTTGGCCGGCCGCCAGCACGTCCCCTCCGCCCCCGCCGAGCGCCCCCCACCCCCTCCGCTCTCCACTGGAACTAGCAAAGAGGATCAGGATAAAGAGAGAGAGAGAGAGAGAGAGAGAGCGAGAGAGAGAGAGAGGGAGAGACTTGTTTTTCACTCGCCTCTTGCTCTCCGGCCCCGATGACATCACCTTTCGCGAGCCTCCAGCCCCGAGATTCCAGCCGCCCAGCACATTTTTTTCCCCCCTCTCCTCTCCTCTCGTCGCCCCTCCACCCCCACACCCACCCCCCCCCCCCCTTTCCGCCGTCGACCCTCCATTTTATTTGAATTCCACCATTTTATACCTACCTCTCGACGGGCTTCTCCTTTTAAAACACCCTCGCTTGTTTTCTTTCTTTTTTTTTGTCGTTTTTCTTTTTTTTTTTTTTTTTTTCTCTCCCCACGAGCGTGCGCTCCGCACGGTGGCTTCCGGGGGCTCGGATCCATTCATAAAACTAAACAAACACAAATAAAAATCAATAGAAACGCATTACCGCGCGGCGCGAGGGGAAGCGGCCAAAATGGAAGATGGATGTATTAACATTATCTCTCCGCGCTGTCGCGGCTGCCGCGCCTGTTGCCGTCCTGCCGGACGTGCGGCTAAAAATAGCACCGCGCGCAGGGGCGGGGGAGGGGTCGAAGGGGGGGTGTAGGAGAGGGTGGGTGGGTGATTGCGGTAGCTGGGGAGCCGTGATAAACGAGATTTATTTCGTACCCCCCCACCCCCCCACACCCCCCTCTCTCTCTTCAAACTTTGCGTTCCCTGCGCTCGCAGTGTCCCGTCGTAACCCTCGCGAGCCGCGTCTGCGCAACATGTCAGAGTCGTGCCAGAGAGGTTATATAACGTCAACGTTGTTTTTGTGCAGGGGGGGGGGGGAGAGAGAGAGAGAGAGAGAGGGAGCAAGAGGGGAAAAACAGCCGGCGCGGAGCTCTCGCTCAGGCACCCAACTTCTGAGCGAATCTGGAATGAATGGCTTCCATGAATAAAAGATTGGCAATATAAAATTTAACAGGCTATGGGAAAAGCAGCGAGAGGCACAGTAACGTCATCTCGTCACACGCCGGGTATTCCCCTGGTCGTCACCTCGCTCTCGCTCTTTATTTAGCTGCATCATGACTCAAACCGTGCGCCTCTCGAAAAACAAAACAAGAAAAAGACGAGCGAGCGAGCGAGCGAGAGAGAGAGACTGGGTTGAAGACGCCGCTGTTGAGTCTGATCCGTCGAGACTCGTGCGAGACGTCCATCAGCCGGGTCACTCTCTGCGGTGGTGGTTTCGCTGCGCACAAACGCTGCGTTCTGCCAACTGGAGCCATCTGTGCACGTCTGGTCTCAGACCTTTTGTTGCCTGGGCCCGTCTGTGCGCGACTCAGCTGTTTTCCCTGCGCCGCCGCATTCTTTTGAATTATTCTGAATTTAGATTCAGAGTCTGGTGGCGGAGCCAGAAATATTTCCATGCGGTGGCCACGGGGTGAGATCAAGACTCTGGTGGCAATATTGTAGATACCTGAAATGACTATATGACTGTTTTTGTTATTCTTACTGTAGCTGTAGTTTTTTTTTGGTATTTATTAAATGTTTTCAGGGTGACCTTATAACAGTCGGCCTGACACCATTCCTATGAACGAGAGGACAGCAAATCTCCACCAATGTTCACGTTGATAATAAACCAATATGTGATATATTGTTAGCCTAATAGCATAGTTGGCTAAGTCATACTTGAATGTTTTTGAAAAACAAGAAAAAACACTTTTTTTTTTTAGCAAGCACATCGGTAAAGTTAGGCAGATATGACAATTTGGCCCAAAAAATGACTTACGAAATATTGAAACCTACATATCTAGCTAGTTCCTTCTGCCCTACAATCAGTGTTAGTGAATTTCAACTGAGTTGCTCACTCAGCCGAAAAAGTTTTTTTTTTTTGCTTCCAGGTTACTGCGGCACGATACGCTTCCATAGGGCGTGAGCAGTTGTGTCACTTTCCATCATGCCTCTGTCGCTCATGTGACGCATCGGGACACACAAGCCAATCAGAAGAGCCGAGATCTCGCACGTACAATGCTGTGTGACGTCACATTGGGAATAAACTATTTTTTGATTATTCAGAAAGGATTAAAAGTCCCTTACTTAAAAAGTCGATTAACAGGCATTTGTTTTTGTATTGCGGTCTATGGGAAAAATGCCTTTTGGGCCTATAGGGTAGCTGCAGTACCTTGAGTGGCCACTGGGGGGAAATAAATCGCAGCGCTGTCAAATTGCCAACTTGATATCGAGTTCTTCCAATACATCCACGCTTGAGTTGCTGTAGTGTAGAAGTGTGAGGCCTTCTTTCAAATCACCCAACTCCCATCGCCCCCCTGATGTGGTGCCCCCCCCTCCCCCTCCCACTGGGCCACCACGTTGCTCCGCCACCGGTTGAGCCTCAGCACGTCGCGCGGCTATTTTCCCTGCGCAAACTCGAGCCGAGTGGAAACTAAACAGGATCAAAGTGCTGAGGCAGCGGCCTCCCGCCGATCTCGGGGAAAGAATTTGTTTATTTGGCCGCGCCAACAGTCATTTCCTCAAACTGCCGTGAAAGCCCCCAACAACACTTCCTCGTGTTGTGCTGCCGCCCGCCCCTGCGAGCGAGCAAAGCAAAGCAGAGCAGAGCAGAGCAGAGCAGAGCAGAGCAGAGCAGCAGGAGTGAAAGCAGGGGATGGGAAAAATGGCGCGGTAGTTTCCAGTAAGGGTAATAACACCGTCGACGCGCCTCTGACTGGCTCTGGCTTCAGGGGAATGTTATTTTGCTCGCTGTGTTAGGGCAGAACTTGTTTTTTTTGTGTGTGTGTGTGTGTGTGTGAGTGCATACGTGCGCGTGTGTGTAAGTGTGCGTGTGTTCACGGAAGCCTTCAGAGATGAGGCTCATGCCGCGGGCAGCGAGCCAACACGCTGCGCCGCCGTCCCGTAGATGGGCGAGGCGGATGAGGGTACGTGACTGAAGAACGTCTCGCTTCCTCTTTCCAACGTCACACGGACTTGCACAAACATATCCTGCTTTGTGTCTGTAGGTTACAGACACATTGCCTCACCCACAGCCCCGCGGGGGCTAAGCCTGAGCTGCAACGAGTTGGAATGAGCCCAGACGAGTGGGAGGAGGAGGAGGAGGAGGTATCCGCAAACTGCTGGGACACTCCTCCGGTTCAAACCTACTCCTTCACTCGCTTCAGGGGAATTTTTTTTTTTCTTTTCTTTTTTCTTTTGGCTGGGGTTTTGCACGACCTGTTCAACGTTCGGCATGAAAGTGAAGTCACCGGTCTTGCTTCACCACTCAGACTTTCCTTTTCTTTCTTTCGCTTTTTTGTTCACCGTTTTTTTTTTTTTTTTCTTCTTCTTCAAATTACTAAGAGTCTGAATGGATGATTCATGCGTGTGCAATTTCATTAAAGGGTGGCATATCTGGACAGCTGTCTCCACTCACCGCAATAGAATTTTTATTTTTCAAAAAAAAAAAAAAAAAAATGTGGGCAGAGCTCCCCCCCCTCCCCCCCATCCATTCAAGTCTACGACACACTGGCTGGAAATCCCCACCTCATGACAGAGCTTCCTGGTTACTGGCTAATGCAGCAGGCGCCTCTCTCTCTCTCTCTCTCTCTCTCTCTCTTTTCACAAGTCAGGAAAATGTGATGAGCCGTGTTTGTAATATGATGCAAAAAAAAAAAAGAAAAGAGAGAGAGAGAGAGAGAGAGAGAGAGAGAGAGAGAGAGAGGCTGCACCGAAAGAATCAAACCGCAGACAGCCATGACAAATGTTTCAAATTCAAATTCCTTTCAACGCTGCTGCTTTTAAACTATTAATGCACGTGTAGTGAATCGAAAGCACACACGCGTGCACTTGTTGTTGCCCGAGTCAAAAACCCTAAAGAAAGCAGCAGAGTTGTTTTTTTTTTTGTTTTTTTTTCCCCTTCCGAAAAAAGGCTCGACCCACCTCATTCAGTGCACGGCAGCGGCAGCAGCAGCAGCAGCAGCGGCGGCGGTAGTAGTAGCAGCAGCAGCAGCAGCAGCAGCAGCAGCAGCAGCTAGTGGCGTCGCGGCGCTGTGCATTGAGAAAAACAAGCTGCTGCGGCAGCAGCGAGCGGATAAAGCCGAATTTAGGACAAAGCAGCAGCAGCAGAATCAGCGGCGGCGGCAGCAGCAGCGAGGAGAGACGCCGGAGTATGTTTTGATTCCGGTTTGATCTGCGGCGATTAGTCTCCCTTTATGAATTCCATGCAACAACAACAACAACAACAAAAAAAATCTGAATTAATTTCGTGAACGCTGACATCGGCGAATCCGACCTTCCTTTTATACCCATTTTGTCGCGGGGCTTACGGTGATAATAATAATAATAATAATAGGACGTGTGCTGCTGCGGGTTCTTCCCTTCGGTCAGGAAGGCGGCGGCGGCGAAGCTGATCTTCGGCGTAGCTTCTTTTTTTTTTGGCACGGCTTTAAATGATTAAAGTGGAAATAAAAATAAAACCCCGCCGCTCGTCGGTGACAAGAGAGAGAGACTGCAGCAAACCTGGAGGGGGTGTGTGTGTGAGGGAGGGAGGGGGTCTGTCGAAGAAATCAAGTCAATAGAAACTGAAGTGGAAGCAGGCGACGTGGTGACGTCACTGCTCCACATTGAGCCAGTAGTAGAGAGTCAGCGGAGATAGATAGAGGAGGACGCCGTAGTAAAGTACACACCGACATGAACTTCTCCCTCTAAAACTTCTGCGTCGTCGCCGCCGAGAGTCGGAGGAAGACCGCTTCGCGTGTGCGTGTGTTTTTTTTTCCTTCCATCCACGGGAACTTGCTCTTTTATTGGCTTTTTTTTTTTTTTTTTTTTTTTTGAAAGGAAGCTTCGACGGAAAAAGCGGGAGAATAAGACACATTTTGGGGTTTCTCTTTTCCGGGAGGGTCGACGACGAGCGCCATGTCGTCCGCAGCGGTCGCTGCTTCTTCCAGGCGGCAGTCGTGCTATTTGTGCGACTTGCCCCGCATGCCGTGGGCCATGATCTGGGATTTTACCGAGCCCGTGTGCCGGGGATGTGTCAACTACGAGGGAGCCGACCGCATCGAGTTCGTCATCGAGACGGCGCGGCAGCTCAAGAGGGCTCACGGCTTCCAGGAGGGCAGGTCCGGCGGCCAGGGCAAGTCGCAGCTCTCCGGGAAGGAGATCCAGGCCATCAACCACGCGGCCGCGGGGGACCCGGGCTCCCGGCCGCCGCAGCCGCTGGACCGCTACCCGCTCTCGTCCGACCGGCCGCCCCGGCTGGGTCCCGAGTACCAGTCCAGCAGGCAGGCGAACGGCATCCCCGTCCCCAATGGATTTCCTAAGCCCGACGAGCCCCCCGAGTTGAACCGACAGAGCCCCAACCCGCGCAGGAATAACACGGTGCCCCCGAATCTAGTGCCTTTGAACGGGAACCTGGCCCCGGTGCACGCCGTCAACGGCAGACCGGGCCAGATGGGGCTTCCCCCCGCGCTGGCCGCCGGCAGCCCCGCCGACCTCGGCGTCAAGAGACCCGCCTCGGTGTCGAGCTCCGAGCACGAGCGTGAGGCGAAGGAGAAGCACAGACCGGACAGCCTCACGCCGGAGATCTCCGAGAGCCACAAGAACCGAGCCGAAGCCGAGTGGATGGGCAAGGGCAAGACGGTGAGGGACCTGATGGCGCTGCACACGTTCGACAACAGGTTCAAGAAGGACCATGCGGCCATGCAACAAAGGGTGATGGGATACGAGAGCAGCGCCACGGCGTCCAAGTCAGGTGAGCAGCCAGTGGGCTTCCGTTTTATTTTGAAAAATGAAAACAAAAAAAATGCATTCATGTTTGTGTGTGTGTGTGTTTGTTTTTTTTGTTGTTGTTGCTCGTTTTGTTTTTCGTAATTTGTGTTCACCACTTCAGGAATGTGCTGACGATAATGAAAGCGCTCATAGTGCTCTACTACCTCGCTGTTCAGTTTGTGGAAGTGTTTATTTTAGACTGCCTCTTTGTTTTTCGTGTCATTGTTCTGCGCGCCGTGATGTGATGCAGCATGGCTCTGGCAAAAAAGGAATAGGAAGGGGGGGTGGAGGTGGGGGGGTGGTGGTGGAAAAAAAAAATTCTGTTATTGTTGCTGCTGTGCTGCTGCTGGTCTGGGCTGTGCAACTCATCTGTCGCGCTTTAACCCTTTCCCCACCCTCCAGACAGAGGAAAACACCCCCGCAACATGAAGAGGAAAGCGTCCCCCGAGCCCGAGGGAGAGGGCACGGCGGCCAAGCTCAACGGCGAGGGCCAGCAGTGGCTGCAGCCGCCCACCGACGGACTCAAAATGCCTCCGGTCCCCCCGCCGAGCTTCGCCTCGCCCCCCTCCACCATCTCCCCCCACTCGCGCACCACCCCTCCAGAAGCGGCCCAGAACGGCCAGTCGCCCATGGCGGCGCTCATCATGGCGGCGGACAACGCCGGCGGCAACAGCTCCCCCAAGGATGCCAACCAGGTCCACTCCACCACCAGGAGGAACAGCAGCAGCCCGCTGTCGCCCTCCATGAGCCAGAGGAGGCTGGCGCAGAGGGACGCGTCCGGCGCCGGCACCCCCCACGTGCCGGGCATGGACCAGGTGCACCCCCAGAGCATTCCGGACTCCTCGGTGCCGGGCAGCATACCGTTGTGCTGCACGCTGTGCCACGAGCGCCTGGAGGACACGCACTTTGTCCAGTGCCCGTCGGTGCCCTCGCACAAGTTCTGCTTCCCGTGTTCGAGGGAGAGCATAAAGCAGCAGGGTGCCACGGGCGAGGTGTACTGTCCCAGCGGGGAGAAGTGCCCCCTGGTCGGCTCGAACGTACCGTGGGCTTTCATGCAGGGGGAGATCGCCACCATCCTCGCGGGGGACGTCAAAGTAAAAAAGGAGAGGGACCCTTGATTTTGTCCGGCGCACGTCTCCGGGGGAGGAGGGGGAAGCGGAAATATGAGTATAAATATATAAATATCACATACATACCATTCAAACAAAAACTAACAGACTTGTACATATTGGACCCAAGGGAAGAGTATACTTCGTAAAAACATGGTTGTATAATTTTTGATTTTTGAATACATTGTGTTTCTATATTTTTGAAGATAAAAGGTATGTACTCATTATAATGGACTACGTTCCTCTTTGTTGATGTTTAACAGAATTCTTGATGTACTTCTAGGTCTGGTGGCAGTTCCTGTTTAACGTAGAATGTGACTAATGCTACTCTACGAGCACTTGGCAGAAAAAAACTGAAATGCTTTTAGCTGTACTTGTATGCACTTGTTTAAAAAAAAAAAAAAAAAAATTGCCAAATACAATTTCTGATCTTGTATGAACCCGACTGTCTGAGCTTGCTTCATTCGAGTGCCTGCCGCGGCGAGCGCAGCACTGTGGTCAGATGAGGAGACGGGGGTTTGGGGTGGGGGAGGGGAGGTGGTGGTGGTGAGGGACGGCGGGGTGAGGGGGTTTGGGGGAGGGGGGAGGTGAGGGGGGGCTCAGATACAACGGCTTGTTGTGACGGCTCGGGGAGACTTTTGATTTACGCTGCACAACGCGAACAGGCTGCTGCTGCTGCCGCTGCTGCCACTGCTGCTGCTGCTGCTGCGGCAGCGTCCTCAACACAACAATGCCTTCCAGTCGTCCGTCCGTCCGTTCATTTATTTATTTATTTCCCCCCCATGTGGTTCCTTCACGGGCAGCGGAAAAACACAGGCGCGCCGTCCTCGCCGCGTGCATGGCTGCGGACTGATTGCGGCGCCCTGAAATAGGTGCCAAGTCATGTTCAGTCAGCTGAATTCTGTCGAGTCAGTAATGTGAGAACGTGCACAATTGCCAGCATCATACCTTGCAGTGTGCGCGTGTTGTGTAACCCCCAAATTAGGAGTTTGGCTAAATTTAACCTCGCTGAGAGGGAGAGAGCGAGAGAAAAAAAAACATCCCCGGTCTTTTCGAGCGGCTGCCTCTTTTTTTTTTTTTTTTTTTGTTCAGATCTGGAAACAAATCTGCGTTTTTCGGCTACTTTTGAGCTGGGCAGAGCATCGCAGCAGCTACTTCTACTTAAATTTCGGCATTTATTTCGCGTTTTTTAGACGAAAGCTGAACCGCATGCTCCGCCGACCAGACTGTCACATGACCTCGCCACACGACGGGGGCCACATTTCTACTGGGGTATGCAGCAGCGGCAATGTGAGCCTCCGGAGGGACCAGTAACGCTGCTGATACTTCTACCTACCTACCTACCTACCAACCCCCCCCCCCCACACACACACACACACCCCACCCTGGGGCTGCATCTCCTCGCAGGCGAATGCAGTTGTTGCAGATTCATATCGGTGGCAGGGAGGGCAGCCGGGCTCGCTGCCACCGAGCGCCGCAGCCGTGAGAGAGAAACGCTCTCTCCCAGACAAAAGAATCGCGGCTCCCCTGCAGCCGCCGCTGCACCGAAGGGGGCCGAGCCGAGATTAATATCTAGCAGAGCGAGTCGTGGGGGGGGGGACTCGGTGTAGTCGTGGGCGGTTGCGTAATTATTTCCGACATAATCTGCTTCCTGCTCATGTTTTGTTGATCTTTCCGTGCAGAACTGAGGGGTCTTTTTTTTTTTTTTTTCCTTTTTTAATAATTCAATGCCCTGAGAGGGTCCTGGGATGCTGCTCCATTGTGTTTCAGCCCGCTTGCTGGATCTGTGCACAGAGTGGGGGCGGGTTTAGCGGCCTCGACGGCGCCGGCCGGCCGCTTTGAAGGTATTCCGATAGGTGTGAACGCTCACCGCGCGCTTTAATAATCTGTGTTGCAGCACTCGTCAGCTGATTGATTGATAATCCCAAATGAAAAGCGCTTAGCCGCCCGCTGTTTGGCCGAACGGCAAGGACCATTACCCCCCCCACCCCCCTTTGTTTACACGCGACCAAAATAAAGAGAGCCAGATTGTTCTGAATAGCATTTTTTTTTTTTTGTTTGTCCGGCTCTTCCTTTATTTATTGTGACTGGCTGTAACCTTTCTCGTTGACACACTCTCTGGCCGGACAGCTGTTTGTTTTTGGCCCTCTTCCGTTGCACGGAAAACTATCTTATCAGTTGGACTTTAAACGCTGGCCATAGTTGACTGACTTGACTAACCGCACTGTGCTCACCGCTGGCAACCGACGTCACGGGTGGTTCTTTTCATTCCGCCTGGCGACGGGTCAGCGCGTTTTCAAAGAGATCCAGGTGGCCCCCGGAAAGAGACACAAAAGAACGCCGCTCTTGTCACACAGCCACGATTTATGGCGGCAGGGACCCGGTACCTGTTTGTTGAGCGGCGACTAAAATAGCCCAGGCGCCGTATCTAACACGGCGATAATGTGTCCCTGGAAGCGGCTCTGTCGCACCGCAATGCTCCGCCGTTGCGTAGTTACCGGCGAGATGGGCGCGCAGCAGATGCTCCAGCGCAGCCGTTCAATTTATTTATTTTTTTTATGCATGCGGAACAGGGGGAAATGTTCCGGCTGGATTTTTTTTTTTTATGTAAACAGGCGACGACGACGACATTTGCAAGGTCACACAGAGTTGATGGCACCGAGCACACCTTTTTTTTTCTTTCGTTCTACATCGGTTTGTGTTTCTGTTTTTTTTTTCTTTCCTTCTCCCCCCGCCTGTTTACACTACTACTCCGGTAAAACCTCTCCTCCTCTCCCTGTATAATCATGCGAGAGCCAATTGCGGTTAATGACTCACAGACTCTTCGTTTTGTTTACTTGTCAGAAGCCTCCAGGAGTTTTAATGTTTAAACTCCTGCTCATGAGACAAACATTGTTTGACTTTGATGTGCTCCTGCCCCGCAGTTGTGTGGCCCTTTCTTTCTTCCTTTCTTTCGTTTTTTTAAGAAGTAGTAGAAGAAGAAGAAGCCTCGTAAGATGTTTCGTCTGAGGCTCAGCCAGGAAGTTCAGGTGGAACTGATATGTCCTCAGGCAAAGATTAATTTTCGACTCTTCCCTCCGCCCGCCCGCCCTCGCAGAGCTTTGTTGCCGTTTTTTTTTCGCTCGACGCAACATCAAGGGTTTATTTTTTTCGCGCGCAGTCATGCCGTTTACGAGGGCCCGGTGGGGAAGCGGGGGAAACGTCGCCTCGGCCTCGATATTCTTTATCAGCGTGTTGCAACACGGCGCCTTATCGCTGGTCATAACATCCCTCATTGGCTGCCTGATTGATTTCACTTGACGCGCTCTTGCTAATCAAGCGGAGTGAGGGCACTAGCAGACAGGTGAAGGAGCCTCCCCCTTTTAATGTTTAGCTAAAAGTGGGGGCTGGTACACACACATGCACGCACGCACGCACAGACACACACAAAGTCATTGTTGGCGTGATGGTAAAGCCGTAACTGGGTTGGTCAGAGTTCATATTTATTGTTCTTGGAGCCTGCAGTGCGTTCTGCTCTTCCCTAAAACCCGTGCAGGTTTTTTTTGTTGTTTTCTTATGTTTTCCACGTGACCTGATTGGACACGGAATTTGGTAGCCACTGTGCAATTTGCCCAAGATAGAGCCGAGAAACATGAGCAGAGTCTGCTGCTGCTGCTGCGGCTGCTGCTGCGGCGAGCGCTTTAAATTGGAATCCGTAGGCAGTTTGTTGCGCATTTCAGCGTTGAATCGGCTCCAGCTCGGTGGGCGGAGGAGGGACGGGACGGGAAGGGAAGGCATGCGAGCGAGGGAACCGGCGACAGCGCGCCCGTGTTGGCCAGCTGTTTCGCTAATGAAGCTATGTTTAGCACAATAAATCAAAAAAGGCACGCTCGTGCCGCCATAATCCCCCTGAAAGCCAGCGGAGAGACAGGAGAATCTGGACCGCGTTTCTCCGCTCCCGGTGCGACTGATCTGCGCGGGTTAATTTTAGAAACCTGTCAGGGAAAACAAGGTCACGGCAAACGCTGTATCGAGGACACGCTCGGATATCTGCCTCTTTTTCTTCCTCATCAATCAAAGTTTCCCTTTGGAGTCGCTCTCTGGCTCCCTGGCGAGACCAGTAATGACGGCTTCTCGTCTCTGCGCCGGGGGTGGGAGGGGGTGAGGGCGGCTGGGGTGGGGAGGGGGGAAGAAGCCGGAGCTACAACCGGCAATTAGGAGGAGCGCGGCTGAATCCGCAGGATGTGTAAAATTTCCCCCCTCTGATTGTTGGCTGAGCACAAAGAGGAGGGAGGGGATTCACGTGCGACCGCTCGGGCCTGTTTGCCGTGAAGTTCCTGCGAAGTTAAGACGATTATAACGCAGAGTGCCAAAATTTATAGTCTTGAAATTGTGGGACCGAGGCTGAAGTTCATTGAGTTTGACTCGCCGTCGCCACTGATAGTTTCTGTGCTGCGTTTTTACCCAAACATGTAACATGGATACCTCGAAGACAAGTCCAGGACATTGCAGGGTATTCCTTTTAACCCGTGTCCCTCTGCACCACTTTGGCCGTCCGCCGTTGCCGCGTTTCTCTTCGCCTGCGCCCCCTTTTCACTTCCTGAGACTCGTGTTCCAAATTTTCTCGCCATCCAAGCGCGTCCTACGTCTACAGCTCTTTAATCCCGCCGTTTCTTCCTCCCTGATTGGCGGTTACGCTCACGCTCACAATATCCCCCCGTATTCCTTCCTCCTGCCGCGCGGCGTTGCCACGAATTAAGTCTGTGAAATGGAAATGAGGTCTCTCTCTCTCTCAGCCTGCCTCTCTCTCTCCAGACATCAAAACGAGGCTATGCCTCCAATGTTTTTCTCAGATCTTGGAGTGCCGCCAAATCTTATAAGTGGAGCGGAGAGAGAGAGAGGGAAGAAGGGAGGGAGAAAGAGAGGTGGAGGAAGAGATTGAGCCGAGCGCAGAGGAAGGAGGGGGAAGTCGGGGGTTGCAGGACGGGGAGAACGAAAAGATGAAAGGGACGACGATGAAAAAGGGAACAAGGGATCGAGGCAACGCCAAAAAAACGGGGACAAAGCGTGGGACTGATCCAAGAGCATTGCCGCTCTCTCTCTCTCTCTCTCTCTCTCTCTCTGTATTATAGCCGAGCCCAGCACAATCCCTCATTTTTCTGCTGAGCAACTACTCCTTGCTCCAGGCTCGGAATCAGCTGATAAGACGGCACGCCGCTACTGTGCCAAATACAAAGTGGAAGGCGCAGAGCGAGGCGAGCACTATCTCCTGCCATCAGGAACATTCGCTGCACTGAAAGAAAAATAGTGCCCAGCAATACCGGGGACTCTTCTTGTATGCGCCGGAAAAAGAACACCTACGGATTTTGGCAGCCAGAAATCCGTTTTTATTTCCGTCAAACAAAAAAAAAATCAAGAGTGCCCCTTCTGAATCTTCCCCTTTCCGCCCCCCCTTCATGTACGCAGGGTATTTCGAGTCTCTGGGCGGGGCGTGCCAGTCACAGTAGTAAGATGCCTGCCGCCGCCTTTGACACGCGGCGCTAAAGTTAGCCCTGGCTGTCAATAGGAACCCGTGCTAAAAGTAAACACACGAGCCGCTAGCGGAGGCTTTTCGCTCTGGAAGGATCTGCAGGCCGGGCACGCTGACCTCTCGCAAGTGACAGCCAGAGAGCCGCGAGCGCACGGCCGTCAGTCTGCACCGTGTGTAAACTGACAAACAGCCAAGGTTTTTTTGTGCCGACTAGCCAACCGCTGCGGCCTCCCTTTTGCGCACGGGCGGCTAACTGAAGCGGCTAGCCTGGGCAACTGTCTTCGCGGAGGCCTGTGGAATTTGAGTGGTGCGTGTGTGTTACAACTGATGGAGGAGGTGGGGGGCTCGGCGGGTGGCAGGTGACTCTTGTCTTTTTCACCTCCCCCACCCCGAGGCGCTTTGTTTAGTCAGCTGAGAGTACAGATTCAAGCGGATGAGATGGCTAGCGCGGGCCATCTGTGCGCCGACGACGACAACAAGCCCATGTAGGGAAGCCTAGAAGGTGGCTGACGTCACTTCACTGAGTGGAAGCAGCAGAGCGTTGCAACAAAAAAATCATGTTTGGTTGCTCGGGGAACATCCGCGGCGACCTGTCGTCAAACGTTGTCGTTTTCTGCCTCGGCCTGATAACTGCGGATGGTCCGACCCGTGGCTTAATTTCTGGGTGTGTCAGCAGGTCTGAAGCAAGGCATTGTGGGACACCCTTGTCCTCCAGTGGTTCTGTTCTTTGCTCGCTCAGCCACAAGTCTCGGTCGGTCGCGGGCAATTATCGCAAGTTCAAGCCAGGACATAGCGCAGCGTCTGCATGCAACGAAATCACGCCCTTCCACCAAAACCACATAGTTAAACTTTTTTTTTTTATGTGCAGCCACTTAGAAATAAACAAAATAGCAGAGGGAGGAGGAAAAGAAATATCTTTGGAACAACTTTTCTTGTGCTGGATGAATCCTGAATTCCTTCGGTATCCCCCTGTTTAAAGAAAACGTGAAAGATTTGTCGTTTTCACCAGATAACTGCAACATAACTGCAACTATGAAATAGTCCGCCAGCTTCTGCCTGTATCTGGGAATGTGACGTGTGCGCTCGCCAGCACACAAGCGGACAAAGACCAATACAGAAGCGAGAAAAAAAAACAACCCTTGCTTCCTTTTGTGCGTTACATAACCGAGAGTGGGAGCTGTTCTCCTCCCCGAGTGCTAATGTTGTTGTCAATCAAGGCTCGCAGTGGCAGTGGCAGCCATCTCTGCAGAGGCAGGCAGGAGAAAGTGCCCCCCCCCTCCCTCCATCCTGCTCCCCCACCCCCACTCAAAATGTTCCGTTCTCCTACTTTTTTCACCTCCACCTCTCCTTCCTACTTGATAGAATACTGTTTTTCTGCTGATGTGTTTACGTTGTCTCCGGGCCATGGAACATTTGAGTCTGAGTTAAGGAGCGGGAGGTGGCTGGGGTAGGGAGGGAGGGAGGGGGGGGGGTTCGGGTCGGTCAGAGGAGAGAACAAGAGCGGCCTGTGTTTGACAGGTGCGTGCTATTATTGGCGCCGGCTACTTCAAGTGTGTTACACAACCGCGTCACTCGGACGGGTTTATTTAGACGGCGAGCGGAGCCCTCGCCGTATCTGATAGCTTGGGCGTAGCGTGTCACGACAGGTGTGTGTGTGTGTGTGTGTGTGTTTCTGATCTGTGTGTGTGTGCGTGTGTGTGTGTGGGTGGGTGGGTGTGGATAAGGGTACGGCAAAAATAAGAGGAGCGCGTTCCCAGCTCAAGGTCGCTTCCAAATGCGGAGCTCTTGGAAAGAAAAACAAACAAAAAAAAAAACCCAAAACAAAGTAGCAGCATTCCTGAACCTGTCCTGCGTCGCTGCCGGTGGTGCTGGTGGGTGGTGGTGGGTGGTGCTGGTAGACGGGGGGGGGGGGGGGGGGGGGGGCGCCCTGTTGCTCGCGTCCAGCAGCAAAAGCGCACTTGTGTTTTCTGCCGTCGTCCAATTGAAGAATGCCATAATGACAAGCTGCCTTCTGGAGATACTGTACGCATGTCCGCCGCTCTGTAATGATATAATCACAGAGCAGGAGCGGGCAGGCCGCCCCCCCCCCCCCTCCGCCCCCCCCCCCTTCCACCCGGCCCAGTCCTGCTCTGCGCCTGGAATGTGCAGGGGGAGAAAAATGATCCAATGTCATCTGGAGGGATGGAAGCCGCTGAGGAGGGAAGGAGGTGGAGAAGGTGGGGGGGTGGGGGAGGAGTGGGGTGGGTGGGGCGGTGGAGAGAACGGATATTTCTGGTTGAGTGTGAGTTTGAGTAAGTCCGGGCACGGAGCCAAGCATGCCGACGGAGAGCGAGGGAGAGGCTGGTGGGGCGGTCGAGGGAGGGGGGAGGGAGGGAGGGAGGGAAGCGGAGAGGCAGAAACCCTTTTGGGCTGGCGCACTGTCAGCTCCACTCGCACACAGCTGCTTCTGGAAAATTCTGCACCCTGCCCTACTCTAACCGACCGCCCCGGCACGACGCGAATAACAAGAACGCCCCCCTCCACCTCCACCTCCACCTCCACCTCCACCGCCCGCCGCCCGCCGCCGCCCTGAGCCGTCAAGAGCGGCCGGCGGATACCTTTATTCTTTTTTTCCCTTTCCCTTTGGAAAGGGGGCCCCGCCCCGACAGACTGGTACAGATAACCCCGGCCTCGCACACGGTGGAAAAATCAACAGAGAGAGGGGGCGACACCGGCGACACAATGAGGAAACCAAAATCCCGGGTTTACGGAGGCTTTGTCTGGGACGGGCGGCGACGCAGTTGACACAGTACCACCGCTAAACCCCCCCCCCCGTCCCACCCCGACCCCCAGCCCCAGGGGCTTTGGAAAAGGCAGTGCAGCCGAGAGGAAAAAGAAAGAAAGAAAATGAAGGGGGGGGGCGGGGGGGGGAGAAGTGATGTGTTTTGATGGGGTCGCTTGTGCACCAGCCGCTCGCTAATTGGAATGCGGGAACTCCTCTCGCTCCGAATCTCCAGCTCTCAGCTGAATGCATCACACATGGCCTCTGCGGACGGGCGGCAGGAGGGAAAAAAATAACGACGAGGGAGGCGGCAGATGAAGAGGCTCTCTCCCTCTCTCTCTCTCTCTCCCTCTCTCTCTCTCTCTCTCTCTCCCTCTCTCTCTCTCTCTCTCTGGCTGGAATGCGTTGCTATGTTTTTAGAAGGACCAGTCAACACTTGGTCTGGGTCTAAGTACAGCTTCCTCCACTGCAGTGCGGGTGCGGGCGTGTGTGTGTGTGTGTGTGTGTGTGTGGGTGTGTGTGTGTGTGTGTACCTCGCTGCAGATGAGATAATGCTAGCTCTTATCCAGCCCGTGCGGTCGTTAGCCATGCAGAACCTCCCCGCTGTTGACATTTCCCTGCCTGGCCTGTCTGAACACATCGCCACAACCCCCCCCCCCCCCCCCCCCCGTCTGATAAAAAAGATGAGTCACCCCCCCCACCCACCTCCCGACCCCCCTCCATCGGGCCTCATGTGTGCGTCAGGCTGGACGGAGCAGCGGCGACCGACTCGCCGCTGACACCTGACATTTTCGTGCCCCGGCAAGCCACTGATGCGTTTCTGGCGCTTGGCACGCATTCCTCTCCCAGGGCTTATCCATCTGTTGATGTGGAGCCCGACACCGCTGACTGCCCCCCCCCGCCCCCCTCCAACCACCCCCACCCCCACCCCCCCATACCCTCCCTCCCTCCCCCCGCCGAGCCACTTGCTCTGTTCTCCCCCTCCCCTCCGTCCGCCGTCGCAATTCGAGCGCCGAACTCGCCCCTCCCACCTCCACCTCGTTCTCTGCCCCCCCCCCCCTCCAACCTCCTCCCCCCGCCCCTCCCCCACACGCATGCACCCACGCGCATACAGCCGTTCGTCTCCCCCGCCGGCGTTTAGCCGCTTTCAGAAAAGCCGGCAAGATGGAGAACGACGACAACAACAACAACGGCAAATAAATAAATAAGTGAATGAAAAATAAGAGACGGGACTCGCTCGACGGCGGAGCGATAGCGCTGGCAAGAGACAGAGCGCGAGATTGTGTTCAGGCGGAGGAGGAGGGAGGGAGGGGGGGGGGGGGGGGGAGTGGGTAGGAGGGGGGGTT
The DNA here is from genome assembly GCF_046127955.1 of Nelusetta ayraudi. Taxonomy (NCBI): domain Eukaryota; kingdom Metazoa; phylum Chordata; class Actinopteri; order Tetraodontiformes; family Monacanthidae; genus Nelusetta; species Nelusetta ayraudi. The sequence continues at coordinate 5,786,042 of NW_027466058.1, read as the reverse complement.
GGGCTTCCTGGCTGCTTGCCATCTTCCAGCAGCAGCAGCAGCAGCAGCAGCACCAGCAGCACTGCAGCATGTCAATACGTCCGTTGCCAAGGAAACAAGGGTGGTGGTGTTGGTGGCGGAGTGGGGGTGGGGGGCAGCAGGAGCAGCACGTCCACCAGGAAGACTCTCGCTCTCGCTGTCACAGCCTCGCTTCTTTTTTTTTTTTCTCCTCCCAGATTCAACACAGATTTGGCCGCTCGGCCGGCCAGAGAGGAAGGTCTGTCACAAACCCAGTGCTGTGATGAAACCACTGCGCCTGGGGCCTCAGGGTCGGGAGGAGGGGGAGGGACAATCCTTCGCAAGAGCCGGGCCGCCGAGCCGAGCCGAGCCGAGCCGGGCCGGGCCCCCTGAATGGCTTCGGAACAAAGCCCCAGTGTGTTCGCCTCGGCCGTGTGACGACGCAAAAAGCAGGAAATAACAAACAAACAAATAAAAAACCATTTGCGGGTCTTTTGTTTTGTTTTTTTAACGAGACTTCCAGCGTAGCAGCGGGTCGGAAAGAACGACCCCTGCGTTAAATCACCCGGCTCGGCGGCTCTGTTGCAAATTCACGACTCGGGGCCGAGGCGGTCGGCAGCTGCGACCTTGGTCGTGACCACGTGCAGCCTTTCCTGTTGTTCGGCGGCGATGGAGGAGAAAAAAAACATTTTTTTTCCCGTCCCGCTCCGTTTGTCTTTTGTTTCTCTGTTGCCACACAAACGTCTCGTTTTTTTTTTTTTTTTTTTTACGAGCGGCAATACGGGCGTGAAAATGCCTTTAACCTTTTATCCTCAAGGCTGTCTGCCCCCCCGCACCCCTCCCTCCCTCCCTCCCTCCGCCCCCCCGACGCTGATACGATTGGCTCGCGCGATACGAAATGACTCAGCCGGCGTCCCTGAGTCGTCTTCCTCCTTTCTTTCACTCCAATCTGAAGGACGGATAAAGGGCGGCTCTGCCAGCCACGCCTCGCCTCGCACTCTCATCATATCGCTGGAGGCGGGGTGGGGTGTGGTGGTGGGGCGCGGGGGGGGGGACTTTTGCAAAACTCCATCCCTGCTCTCCCTCCCTCACTCTGAGTGGTCCGACTGCTGCTGCTGCTGCTGCTGCTGCTGCAGTGTCTGAGCTCACTCACCCGCTTGGGGAAGCAGATGAAAGTGCTGATGCGTCCGGTTATTTTGGGCCGTGTCGCGCTCCCCGAGACTGGGTCAGGACACGTCGGCGAGGTTCGCCAGCCGGGCGGGGGCGGGAGGGGCCGAGGCCGAGCCCTGAGGGGATCTGGGCTCCAGAGTTTCTCCCAGAATGCAATGCGACTCTTGTAGCCACATGGCTCTGAGCGACTGGGCCCCCCCCCCCCCCGGACACTAGACTAGGTGGACTAGTCTGGTGGGTTCTAAGCATTGACAGAGGAGCTGGAGCAGGAGCAGATGGATGGAGTGTTTTGGTGATCCACTGCATAGGAGGAAATATACGTATATCATGGCATATGTAGAAAACATAGTGCTTTAATGTCTATTGAAAATGAACCAAAGCTTAACAAGAAAATATCTGTCTTGAAGCCCCACAGTATTTAGCTCTTTATTGACATGACTAGTAAAACACTGAAAAAATGATGAACTACAGCTTTTTATGACTGATTTACTAATGAACTATTAATACAATTTCTTCAAGTTCAACGGGCCGGATTAAAAACCTTAAAAGGCCTTCATATGGCCCCCGGGCCATAGTTTGCCCATGCCTGCGCTAGACTCCAAGATGGATGGACGTCTCAGGCAGTTCTGGCTAGCTCATACACACGTCCGCGAGGGGAGGGGCATCTTCCGATCAAAGCCGCCCAGGTTCAAAGTCACTCTCGATATTGGAGATTAAAAACAAACTCACCTCCGCCGTCCGCGAGGCAGCCGGCTGGGTGCGCCGCGTCATTGAAAGTGACCCGAAACGTCCGCCGCAATTCCGCTGAAACGCAATCAAGCGTCCCAGACGGGCTGCGGCGGCCCAGGTGCATTTCAAATCAGAGCGGTACCTTTGAGGCATCCAGTATTAGTTTAACGTCTTTCTGACTGTGCGAGCGATCCCAATGAGTGGCATTGACTGAGCCCACGTGGAGCCTGGTGTTTCACACTGTTTTGCAATGAGCAAACACGAGGTTTCTGCAAATGTTTTCTTTTTTTTTTAAAGGTCAGTTGTTGCGTTGTGTGTTCACCCTGTGGTCTATATTTGTGTTTACTTTTCGGGTTCCTTTTCCCTCGATGGAACCCTGTGGTGGAACAACAATTGTCCGTAGCTTTTGTTAGATTCCGGAAAATTCAAACCTTTTTGACGTCTGGTCTGATACAAAAATATTAACTTCAGTTTCCGAAATCAAAAGTTTCACTCTTTACACGTTGCCTCCGGGCCATCTTTACCTCTTCGCTCTTCCACTCATCCGCATTACAGGGTCTACTGTTTCCTTTTTTCCCTTTCTTTACGCAGTCTACTCCCGCAATGCTGCTGTTGTGTGTGGGCTCGTCTAATTCCGGTAAACAGAGAAGCCGAGCTCCCGCCACTCGGGCTTTACCCCGCGCCGCATCTGTTCCGAGACCCGCTGCACAACAGCAGCTGCCGCGCGCCTGAAATATTAAAATCAGACGTCGGGCTAGCATTAGCCCGCCGACACGTGTCGCACACTCCCATCTACATTCGAGTTACATGCAACGGAGGGACGCCGCTGCTGCCCATCTGTCCCCGGAGCTTTGGAGAAAGATGCCAAGTCATTGATGTAATTACGCCTTCCTTATGGCTCAGAGCGAGGGAGAGAGGGCGGGCGAGTGGGAGAGGGAGGCAAAGACGTGATTTCTTTAGTCGGCAGAGGAGGCAAAGGTTTTCATACTCTGGACTAAAGTAAAAGTAAGGATGCTTGTGTAAAAAGAAATACTCTGGTGAACGTAAAAGTACTGGTTTGAGTCAGTTCATCAAGTATAAGTAAGAAAGTACAGTTTCTGAAATGTACTGAAGTAAAAAAGTAAAAACCATTGTTTTTTGCCATCAATGAAACGATACATTCAATTAAAGTCATCTGAACTGAATTGACCAGAGGTCTTGCATGAGCATCTGGATAGCATCTGCAGCTTTGCTACTCTCAATACTGCGCAACCAAACTGTAATCAATAGCAGCTATGGCCAGTCAGCCATTATTGGATGTTTGCACTTTTAACAACAATATCCAATGTTATTTTCAACATACTTACTTTTCTCTGTACTGTAAACGTTCGACCAGTGGCCCCAAAGCTGAGGTACTCTAAAATGATCTCCAAACATATGATCCACTTTTATATTCAACAACACAGTAGTACTGATTGTACTGATTGATACCTGAGTACTATCGAAGTATTTGTACTTATTAGTACTCGCGGAGTCGCCCGTGTCTTCCCGTTCTGAACTCCACGAAAGAGAAGCCTCGTGCTCGTGCAATGTGACACTACGTTAATGAAGAGCGATACTCACAGCACAGATTGCTCCATAAATCACCCTCCCCGCCCCCCGCCCCCGCCCCCTCCCCCGCCCCGCTGCATCTGCATGCTGGCTCTCACCTTGCAATCTGCGCCCCGTTCCCCTCGCAACACCTCTGATGAGAGGCAGGAGGGCCCGGAGGAGGCGGGCGGAGGATCCGCCGTCGCACCCAACCTCCTTCCTCACCGGAGCTCCGCTAGCCAAACCTTATAAGGGCGCGAAACTGTCTGTGCTGATTCACTCGCGGCTGTTATCCCCGACATCTGGGACATTAAAGAGGCACTTATGCCGGCTAGGAAATAAAAGTCACGACGCACTCTTTTTTTTTTTACCCGCTGAATCCGAGAGTCTCTTGATATCACGCCGCTTGCCAGAGGATTTATCGATCCTGTAGCGTTACGGCAAAGCAAAAAATTTTAATTACAGCGTTAATTAATCCCACGAGGTCATTGTATAGAGGCTCAGAGAGCCCTCCAATACCTAGCGGGAACCCGAGAAGTAAATGTGACTGATTTACTAGCCAGTGCGTGTTATTGGTGAACTATTCTGCAAATTCCTCGGCGGGAGCTGCCCTGATTTTTCTCCTTCGGTCACGTCGCCCGTTGGCGGCCCGCGCGTCAACGTTTGGCTAGCTTCTTCACAGAACTGAATCATGTGACGTCGCCATCAGACGGGCTCTGTTATTTTAGGCGCTCATGTGATCAGCCACCGCCGCCACAGCCGCTCCAATCCTCCGCGGGACCGACACAGAGAGATTCTGTTACCGCAGAAACAAAGATCAGTGGGCTGTGTCGTCACGCTCTCCACTCGCAGGATCAATAGAGAGAGAGAGAGAGAGAGCGAGAGAGAGGGAGACAAAGAGAGAGAAAAAAAAAACGCCAACAAAAACCTCTTTTGTTTTCCCTAAAACAAGATTGTGTTTGTTGTTGTGCTCGGGGCTCCGGTCGGCGCCGCGCTTCATCCTCTCCGTGACCTCCGGGGCTCGTGACTCTTTCGGAGCGCGGGCGGCCGGGAGGAGCGGCGCTAATTAAAGCGCTGGTTTTGTTTTCAGCGCCACGCCCATGCGGCTCCCTCTCCCCTTTGTTTACCGCCCTGCGTTTGACGTCGTGACGTGGATCTCCGAGTTTACGGGCTCCCGAACGCTACGCTCCGCCGGGCCCGCTCGACTGGAGCTACGCAGAGCTCCACCACCTGAGCCGCGCTGCCGAGCTAACGTTATTGTCTGAGACAGAGCAGAAAAGACATCTAGTAAAAGTGATTGTTTTGGGAGAAAGCACTTTGTCAGTGCTTGTAGTTTCCCTTAGAAGTAAAAAAAAAAAAAGTACAAATACTTTGTTGTAAAATTTTCAGACATCAACTCTTTACTTGAGTATTTTTTTTATTTTTTTTTATGACTTTTTACTTTTACTCCGGACATTTGTACACACCAGAGTTTTCTTTACGCAAAATACCCGTACTTATATTTAAGCACAGAATGTGAATACTTTTGCCACCTCTCCTTAACGGCATTGCAGTCAAAATCTCTTGCAGCCAAACTACCCTCCTAATGCGTCCCAACACATCATTAGAATCAATACATCAGTGAAGAGTCTGCATCCAGTCAAACGCTGCAGTCAATCTCGGCCCAGTAACAAACCCCTTGATCCAAAGCGGCGAGCGCTCCGCCGCCGGATGATGGTGGTGGTGGGGGGCGGGGGGGGAGGATGTAAATTTGGCTGCGGCTCAGCAGTTCTCTAGCCACCGCGCGACGCCCTCACCTGAGATTAAATATTCACAAAGTCCCAGTGATCAAAGAGGAATTAGTCTGCTAAGCCCGCTGTAACAAAAGAAAACGCCAAATACGAACTCCGGAAACATTATGTATTTCCGCCCCCGCGTGCGACGCCTGCTAATGCGATTTCTCCCGGAAAAGATCCTGTTTTGTTTTGGGTTGCTGTTTTTTTTTTTTTTTTTTTTTTTTTTTTCATTTTCCATTTGACCTTGTTACCGCACCACTCAGGTTTCATTTTGCAAAACACCTCAGGCAAAAAAGATGCCTGCAAGAGGGATGTGACGATCCCCGCACCAGGCAAATTTACTTATTTCATTTCTTTGAGGATTAGTGTGACATTTCTGCTCTTTTTTTACCCGTTCTCTGATAAAAGCAACGACACTAACACAACGCCACCGTTAGATTGAGATGAAGGAGCAGAGCAACTTCTAACTTTGTTAGCCTGAACAACAACAACAACTGTAATCGTAAGGAAAAAAAAAAAATAGAAAATAGTAAGTGAGAATATTTGTTGAGGAAAATTTGTTGAGGACTATTGGAGTGTGAGCTGCCTTCTGTATAAACTGTGTCCACTGTTCACCAATCTGAGAGTCATGCCTCTATCTAACTCGGCTAATCTTGTTCAGTGTATTTTGACACTATCTATTCTGATCAATAACTATTTGACACTGTCATACTCTCTTGACTTGGGAAGAATCAAAATGTACCTAAACTGCGGCTGCTTTCACTCTGTTCAGAAGGTGAGCGCACTATGCTAACTGGCTTTT